>NC_043018.1:27228907-27233907 GCF_006345805.1 Octopus sinensis
AATGGCGATGATATTTGCGAGCGAAAATAATGGGTGCGTGATTGCTACGCGCTGTACTTGATGATGATGATTATGCTGTTGATGATGATGATGATGAACGAATAGGATGGCGATGATGATTATTATGGCAACGATGAAAATATAATGTGACTGATGACGTTGATAACGACGACAGAGTTGATCTTAATATCTTAAGAAAATCTTCAAGAAAGATTAGAGATAAAGAATGAGAATAAAGTTAAGAAAAAAGAAAGAAGGAAAAGAAGGAAGGAAGGAAGGAAGGAAGGAAAAGAGTGAAAAAAAAGATGACAAGTAAAAAGCAATGAAAACGACGACAATGACAAGGATAGACGAAACACTTTGATCCCACCCCCATAACCCATGTCCACCCCCCTCCACTCCACGCCAACCTTTGACCTCCCATAATATATCTAATTAGACTGTCAAACGTTTGACCCTCAGGCGATACCATACGTGTTCTGCCAAAGAAAATGTATCGACATATGTTGCTATCGATTTCTGCCTTAAGGAGAAGGTTTATAGATAGATATATTGATGAGATTCAGTAATGCTCATTATCGCTTCTTTCTTTCTTTTTCTTTAGTAAAAAGCAAAAAAAAAAAACCCTTAAAATCTCTTTATCTTCTTTTTATCGTTTATCTTTTACCCATTTCAGTCATTAGACTGCGGCCATGCTGGGGCACCGCCTTGAATTTTTTAAGACGAATCAATCGACCCCTGTGCTCATTATTTAAGTTTGGTACTTATTCTATCGGTCTTTCTTGAGTCCGATAAGTTGCTGGAACGTAAACACACCCACACCGGTTGTCACACGCACATATATACGACGGGCTTCTTTCAGTTTCCGTCTGCCAAATCCACTCAGAAGGCTTTGGTCGGCCCGAGGCTCTAGTAGAAGACACTTTCCCCAAGGTACCACGGTACAAAGGTAGAGAGAGAGAGAAAGAGAGAGAGAGAGAGAGAGAGAGAGAGGTGTGAGTGAGAGTGGGAGAGAGAAACTACGTGTATACACGTATTTGTTTTGACAACTGGTGTTGATTGGGTTACCACCATAACCTAGCGACTCGACAAAAGAGCCCCGACAGAATAAGTACCGGACTTAAAACAAAAAAGGAAAAAAGTACTGAGATTGATTTGTGCTCCAGCATGGCCGCAGTCCAATGACTGAGATAAAGACTGAAAAAATAAAAAAGAAAACGAAACAAAAGAAAAGCGCGAGTGAAAAAAATAAAGATGGGCATACTAGATTATCTTTGATCACATATAGGCGCAGGGGTGGCTCTGTGGTAAGTAGCTTGCTTACCAGCCACATGGTTCCGGGTTCAGTCCGACTGCGTGGCACCTCGGGCGAGTGTCTTCTACTATAGCCTCGGACCGACCAAAGCCTTGTGAGTGGATTTGGTAGACGGAAACTGAAGGAAGCCCGTCATATATTGTATATATATATATATATATATATATATATATATATATATATGTATATATACATATATATATATATGTGTGTGTGTGTGTGTGTGTGTGTGTGTGTGTGTATGTGTGTGTGTTTGTGTGTCTGTGTCTATCTCCCTAGCATTGCTTGACAACCGATGCTGGTGTGTTTATGTCCCCGTCACCTAGCGGTTCGGCAAAAGAGACCGATAGAATAAGTACTGGGCCTACAAAGAATAAGCCCCGGGGTCGAGTTGCTCGACTAAAGGCGGTGCTCCAGCAAGGCCGCAGTCAACTGACTGAAACAAGTAAAAGAGTAAAGAGTATATCTTCTTGATCTTTGCTGACTTTGAGCAAAATATCGACGACGATCGAAAATATTACAGACAAGTGTCCTAGTTTTCAGCCACGTAACTTTCTTATCTCCATTTAGTTTATATTTAAGACGTTTTGTAGTTAAAGGGAGTTTTCTTGAGTACTCGCTCTGTGGTTTGCCAGCTACTTCACTGATATACTCTTATCTGATGGACGTGTCATATCTACCAGTGCACAAGTCCTGGAAAAAAGAAACAACGTACTGAGTAACAATGTCAGGCCTGTTGCTTCTTACGTGGCGGATAATACTCGTTGAAGTTGACTAATATCACCAAAAGGACAGTGTTAAGAGCAGCAGTGAATGATGGTAGAATTTGTGAAAGCCAGATAAAACGGTTTTTGATAATATAGAAGTACCAGTCACATATTTATATCGATTTCACCGATTACATTCTACGTGTCATCCAAAGATTGTGACAATGTGCTAATGCAAAATAAAGACTAAAAATAAAATGCAGAAGAAAGAGAAACACATTTGCGTTTGTGCGTGTGCGTATACTAAAGCCGAAAACTGATTATTGACATATATATATATATATATATATATATATATTATATATATATATATAATATATATATATATATATATATATGATATATATTATGTGTGTGTGTATGTAATATATGTATGTATATATCTGTCTACTTTCATACTTATATACTTACATGCACACATACCACATACATACATACATACATACATACATACATACATACATACATACATACATACATACATATATTCTTTTATCCTTTTACTTGTTTCAGTCATTTGACTGCGGCATTGCTGGAGTACCGCCTTTAGTCGAGCAAATCGTCCCAGGCCTTATTCTTTGTGAACCTAGTACTTATTCTATCGCTTTCTTTTGCCGAACCGCTAGGTTACGGGGACGGGAGCACACCAGCATCGGTTGTCAAGCGATGCTGGGGAGAACATAACGAAATGTTAGCGCCAAGCAGTGTTTAGGCATAAACAAAATTTAGTTAGTTAAAATAATAATAATAATAATTATAATAATGATAATAAAAGATGGGCTACAGCAAATATTCTGCTCAATACCACAGATTTGCTTGTCAGTTGCTTGACCATAACCAGTTGAGCATGTCCCTTAGTGGCTGACGATATGTGCATCTCTGATCACGAGCAGAAGTAGTGGGGGAGCATCATAGCCATGTGTTGAGAGGGATTGTTTGGGGTTTGAATAATTCACCTCTGGAAACATAGGTGGTTCTTTCAACATCCTTAAACAACCCTTATTCAGGGACCTTTTGATTGTGATGGGCTACTCAACCTGAATAAATTTCTAGCTGGGCCCCACCTGCAAGGTCATGTGCTGTTTATCTTGATATGAGATCACTATGTCGCACACATATAGTTGTGATGCATGTGCCTGGTGTACCCTTATCAGACGGGTAGTCATGATGGGTGTATTGGGCTTCGTATATTTTACCCCAGTGTCACTTTGATGGCATGAACTGCTCTCTCACTCAATAATAATAATATGAAAATAACACTAAGGTATTTGTACTTAAAAATTTAACTCTTTCGGAGCATTATTTTAAGGGATTAGTTTTAGGATTAGCAAAAGTAAGGGAGTCGATCGTAACCGGTTGGTAGTAAGACTTATATATTTATATACATATATATAATTAAAGAAAAAAAAAGGAGTTATATATAACAACAACAACAATAATAAGATAAACGAGACACTGTAGTGACAAACCTCTTAAAACCAAAGGAGATGTAAAGATATGGATAATCTTTATGTAAATTTTAAAATGATAAATCAAGTGGGAGATAAAATGAGCTTTTGATATTTATAGATTGTTTACAAGGCGGGAATAATAATAATAATAATAATAATAATAATAATAATAATAATATAATAATAATAATAATAATAATAATAATAATAATAATAATAATAATAAGAAGAAGAAGAAAAAGAAGAAGAAGAAGAGGAGGAGGAGGAATTTTACAACTAGAGTAGATAAAGTAGTGTCTGATTATGTAAGTTTATACGCACATACACAAACACACGTATGCACACCCACCCACGCACACGTGTACATATATACACAGGAAACCCTCGTTTTCTAGTAGTAATGCATTCTTGAAAATCTGGCCGTAACGCGAAATTCCACAATGCGAAATTAATTTTCCTATTGATTTCCATATTATCGACTAAGATTGCGTTCCTAAAAATCAAAAACAAAAGGCAAAGGGAAGAAAAAACCAAAAAGAAACAACAGAGAAAAAGCAACCCAATCACCTTTATACATGGAAATAGCTATTTCTGAACTTACATGTTACAATATAGGTATATATGAACACAGTGGAGGCGCAATGGCCCAGTGGTTAGGGCAGCGGACTCGCGGTCGTAGGATCGTGGTTTCGATTCCCAGACCGGGTGTTGTGAGTGTTTATTGAGCGAAAACGCCTAAAGTTCCACGAGGCTCCGGTAGGCAGTGGTGGCGAAAGTAGTCTTTCGCCACAACATTCTCTCACTCTTTCTTCCTGTTTCTGTTGCACCTGTATTTCAAAGGGCCAGCCTTGTCACACTCTGTGTCACGCTGAATCTCCCCGAGAACTACGTTAAGGGTACACGTGTCTGTGGAGTGCTCAGCCACTTGCACGTTAATTTCACGAGCAGGCTGTTCCGTTGCTCGGATCAACTGGAACCCTCGTGGTCGTAACCGACAGAGTGCCACGATATAAACACAGAAACATTTCGAGTAATGTTTTGTTGGACATATTATGCCTGGCACTGTACCGCAGGATAAAAACCGTTTGTAATCCACTCTTTGAATAGGCTCTGAGTCACCCATGGCTTCTTATCTGAACGCCAAATCAGAAGCAGATTCAACTTTTTGCAACCATTGAAAGTCCTTATATTTTCGGAGTGGGTTTTCATTTCACATCACCTGTGGCATTTTTCCCGAAATAAGTGTCAGACAATTTTTGAAAGCTTTAATTCATAGTGTTGGTTTTTCTTCTCGGAAAATAAAAGTTCTAGCAGGCATGCACTTTCAGAACAGTGAAGTTCATATTGTATACTTGCTCAGGCGTGTAGCCCGCTTCAGCAGTCATTTTATTCAACTGATCAGGATAATTTGTAAACGCTTTTGTATCAACGCTCGCAGTTTCGCCAGTCATGTATATGTTGTACAAA
>NC_043018.1:27238907-27253907 GCF_006345805.1 Octopus sinensis
ACCTATCCGATAAGGGTACACCAGGCACATGCATCACAACCATATGTGCGCGACATGGTGATCTCATAACAAGATAAACAGCGCATGACCTTGCAGGTGGGGCCCAGCTAGAAATTTCTTCAGGTCGAGTAGACTATCCCGCTCAAAAGGTCCCTGAATAAGGGTTGTTTGAGGATGTTGAACGAAACACCCATGTTTCCAGAGGTGAATTATTCAAACTCCAAAGAATCCCTCTCAACACATGGCTATGATGCTCCCCCACAACTTCTGCTCGTGACCAGAGATGCACATATCGTCAGCCACTAAGGGACATGCTCAACTGGTTAAAGTCAAACAACTGACAAGCAAATCTGTGATATTGAGCAGAATATTTGCTGTAGCTCATCTTTTAGACCAAGACAAAACAATGTACATGATAACACTTCCAATCAGTTAAGATCAGAAACCATGAGAGCCACTGCCTGGTACTGCATTAGGGTATATATTATTATTATTATGATTATTATTATTATTATTATTATTATTGAATGAGAGAGCAGTGCATGCCATCAAAGTGACACTGGGGTAAAATATACGAAGCCCAGTATACCCATCATGACTACCCGTCTGATAAGGGTACACTAGGCACATGCATCACAACCATATGTGCACGAAATGGTGATCTTATAATTTTTATTATTATTATTATTATTATTATTATTATTATTATTACACAGTTGTTTGCTGTGCCTGCTTTTTACTTTATTGTTCATTATCGATTCTGAGTTAACTCAGCCAACATTGTATTCTCTTTTTTTTGTTTTTGTTTTGGTAATTCCCCCACCCCCACCCCTATAATGTCCCCTTCTCTATTCATAGGCCTCGTGGCAAATACAGCAATGATGATTTACAGACTGAGTAGAGTGATCGTCGACATTGAATTACAGTTAGTTGTTTGCGTCCTGATTTCAAAATCGTACCGAGGTCACCTGTTTGTTATTCATTTTCTCAGTAATCGATATTATAAAGTAGGAATCGATATATTCAGCCACACCCTTATGCACAATTAGAGGTGTTATGTCAAAGATAGAAAGTAGAATTGTACGCATATGTGCAGCCACACTTGTGTTTTGGATGGCCGACAGATGGCCTTGAATGTAGCTGCGGTATCTTAGATAGTTTTTTTTTAGTTTCTTATTTAATTTTGGTCAGATTTAACGCTGCCTATTGTTTCTTAGAGGGACAGGAGTGATACCGGCGGTGTGAAATGAGAGCACAATTCCACATCGATTGAAGAAAAAGCTGAATTGCCGAGAAACTGGAATTTGTGCTTCAGTGCATAAGTTTTGGAAACTGTACAGAACTGGTTCATTAATTGTCTGTGATATACAGTAGCAAAGGGAAAATTCTGTACAAACAGCAATTCCAAAGCGCAATTGACCAAAGGAAAACAATAAAATATGGTAAAGTGACTGAGCATGATCGAGTGATGATGGAATGGTTTCTACATCGTTGTGGTGACTCATCAGGATGCTTAATAACGAAGCAGGGTCATTTGTTCCATAAAGAATTTAAATTATACTCTTTTACTCTTTTACTTGTTTCAGTCATTTAACTGCGGCCATGCTGGAGCACCGCCTTTAATCGAGCAACTCAACCCCGGGACTTATTCGTTTGTAAGCCTAGTACTTATTCTATCGGTCTCTTTTGCCGAACCGCTAAGTAACGGGGACATAAACACACCAGCATCGGTTGTCAAGCAATGCTAGGGGGACAAACACAGACACACAAACACGCACACGCATATATATATATATATATATATATACATATATACGACGGGCTTCTTTCAGTTTCCGTCTACCAAATCCACTCACAAGGCTTTGGTCGGCCCGTGGCTATAGTAGAAGACACTTGTCCAAGGTGCCACGCAGTGGGACTGAACCTGGAACCATGTGGTTAATGGCTACAAAAATTCACGAAGTTTTATGGAATTTTCATCAATAGTGTACAGAAAAAAGTGGTCTGCAAGTCAAAAAAAATGATCTGCTGAGCGTGTGTATGGATTTTCCAAGGTCGTAAGTGGTGTATCATACAGATAAACCTGTATTATATCGATGCACATTAACAACATTAGACGGGAAAATACTGCGCTTAAATGCTGTAGGTTACGCTCAGACGTAGGCCATTGGCAAAAGGGAAAAAGTATATGTCACAGAGCCTTGAAAAGAATTACATTTTCTCTAGTAACACACCGTTCAAATAAGAATGATTGGATTACAACTGTAGTTATCATAAAATTATTTTAAAAGTCTTTTGTTCAAAATTCCTTTTATTCTGGACAGCTGTTCATCCTACCCTAAAGCTGAACTTATGTATAAGAAAAAAAAAATGTTTATAAAGCGTATTTATCACTCAACTATACTTCATTTATCCTGTCCATCGAGACCAAGAAATACTGAACTCTTTAAAGGCTCACTTTTTACGAGACTTGTATTAGATGCGGTGAACGCTGGATGTACTTATAAATCATTAAACAATATAAAAATGTTCTTTGATTCGTTGCTGAAGGATGATAGAAAGTCGAAGCATCTACACCAGTGGTTTTCAATCGGGGTCCACATGACTGTTGGGAGTTTATATAAGATTTTGTTGTTAAAATTTTATTTGCTATAAACCGGTTACGGATTTTTGTCAGTGAACTGGTCGCGGTCTTAAAACGACGAAAATATTTTGACAAATTAAACTTAAATGTTGAAGTGAATCGAACGGCTTTTGTGTGTTTCTTAAATGGCTTATAAACACCTTCCACGCTGCAATTGGTTATACTTCTACAACACACAAAATTGTTCAACTAATTTTTTTTATATATACACTTCCTAATAAAAAAAACGGATGTGGTTAACTTTCCTGTGACAGTTTAAGTGAGTTTGTAAGGGATGTAATCAAAGGAACAAAGCAACATACAGACTCTTACGGAACAAAAGCTACAGAAAATGTACAGAGGGAAAGATCGAAACACATAAACATATGGAGTAACTTCGCTCGGATGAAATGTTTAACAAGTTGGCCAAGAACAATACGTCCTGTTCTTTCAAAGTTCAGGTGCCCTGGATATCTTACCAACAACACCAAGAATTCAAGACGAAATGTTCAATTAAGAAACGAACAGCAACTCTGATAGTGTTCTGATTCTAAACTTCGCGGTTATCTTTAGAATTCCAGTAAAATTCAAAACTTTGCCAATTGTTGATGAGTAATGCTTGCAGCATATTTTGTAATTACAGATATTAATAAAACTACATTTAATATTTCTTTAATGATCTTGTTTAATTAAAGCTATTTGACTGATACCTGCACATATTCCGTACAATACTTTGCACAGTTCAGTATTGTTCAACTTGTGTCATTCATACCAAAGTACGGGTATCTCTGTTTTATTCAATTATTTTGGTAAATTTGATATTCATTGAATTTAAAGTCCATGATACTTTAAAGACACAGTGGGGTGTGTATAATTGGTCACTTATAGTGTGTTGACAGAAGGTAATCACCTCGTGTTCAGTGAAACAGTTAATTAGGTAAGATTTTGAACGTAATGGTGCCGCTAATTCATTGTTGCACTTGTACGCATGCGCGCACGCATACATTCCAGCATGTGAACAAACGAAGAAAACCCAACGCATTTAGCTGGAGTGTTCAACACATAATAGCAAGTTGAATCCGCTCCACATTACTTAGTTTCGTAAGAGCAGAATGCACCCACATCCTTAAACATCCAGAGTTAGAGTGAGAAATTTTAATCGCTTCTAGATGAGAATATCTCGACCTTCATTGATCCCTTCAGGCAACGTTGATACTTTGACTAAGCAATGACAACAATTAATTCCTTTATATAAAACTAGCAGTATCGCCCGGCGTTGCTCGGGTTTGTAAGGGAAATAACTATAAAGCATTTTTAAAGAGTTATAGCCAAAAAATAGCAAAAAATGCATTAAAAATGGAAAAAAAATTATGGTAATTTTTTTTTAATCGTTGACTCATCGTAGACATTTTTAGAGAGTTACTTCCCTAATATAATAGCGAAAAAATGCATTAAAATGGAAAAAAATGATGGTAAATTATTTTTAAAATCGTAGACTCATCGTAATACCCAGAAGGGCTCGATATAAATCACGACTATAAGATACCCGGATTTGGTTAAACTGCACCGCAAAATGTGGGAGTAGTTAGGAATCTAAATCGTAGGAGACAGACACACAACCTTACTTTTATATATAAAGATATATTCTAGCGACAAAGACAATATTAATGCCGAGAGGTATTATTTATCCCTAATTAAACGTGGATGTTCAAATAAAACAAACTAAACTGCAGTAGTTACCACAAGAGAGACCCTCAAATTGGCTTTTGATGCAAAATGCAAACATGTTTATATCGCTAGCGTTGAATAATTGAAAAGCCTCTCCTGAAGCTTGAGGCAACACACTCACCCTCGTCTTATCTGCAGGCATACAGCTATTTTAAAGCAATGTGTCCTTCTATATTAAGGCATCATAGTGATTAGGCAACTATTTCTAGCTGGTCAAGACATTACATAGAGGCTCATTTGCTGACTTGTGATATTGATTTCAAATTTTGGCACAAGTCCAGGAATTTAGTGGGAGGGAGAAAGTCGATTACATCGACCTCTGTACTTAACCTGTGCTTATTTTATCGATCTCTAAGGGATGAAAGGCAACGTCAACCTCGGAGGAATTCGAAATGAGAACGTGAAGACGGATGAAATGCCGCTAAGCATTTCTTCCGGCGTGCTTACGATTCTACCAGCTCGCCGCCCTTGTCGGCATGTAATATTACTATTAGAGTTGTTCCACCGAGATCGACTTTGTCTTTCATCCTTTCGGGATCGATAAAATAAGTACCAGTTGGGCATTGGGGCCGATGTAATCGACTTAACCCCCACCTCCGAAATTGCTGGCCTTGTGCTAAAACTTGAAACCAACATTGTTATTTCAGTGTTGGTTGTTGTACTGTTGGCTAAATCTTGTTGATGTTGAACCCAAGTCCAACACTTTCTAATAGAATTAGTTTACAATGAAAGACGCTCCAGTCGTGACTGTTCCATTGTTTTATTGCTCTTTAACGTGTCCTGTCTTTTCTAGAAGTGATAGCTATGATTCAAAGAAAATATAGTTTCTGTTTTTAGCAGTTCCAGCGATTCATTCGCGCATAGCTCTTGTTGAAGCCCCCTCAACTGCTGTGAGAAGTAGTAGTAGTAGTAGTAGTAGTTGTTGTTGTTGTTGTTGTTGTTGGCACTTCGTCGGTTACAACGACGAGGTTTCCAGTTGATCCGATTCAACAGAACAGTCTGCTTGTGAAATTAACGTGCAAGTGGCTGAGCACTCCTCAGACACGTGTACCCTTAACGTAGTTCTCCGGGAGATTCAGCGTGACACAGAGTGTGACAAGGCCGGCCCTTTCAGATACAGGTACAACAGAAACAGGAAGAGAGAGTGAGAGAAAGTTGTGGTGGAAGAGCACAGCAGGGTTCGCCACACCCCTCGTGCAGGAGACTCGTGGAGCCTTAGGTGTTTTTCGCTCAATAAACACTCACAACGCCCGGTCTGGGAATCGAAACCACGATCCTACAACCTCGAGTCCGCTGGGCCATTGCGCCTCCAGAGAAGTAGTAGTAGTAACATTACTAATACTATTGATTTTATTTTTGTTGGTGATGATTGTGGTGATGGTGTTACTGGTAATGGTATTGGTGGTGGCAAAGGTGCTGATAGCCGCAGTAGTGGGTTTGGTAGTAGTAGTAGTAGTGGTAGTAGTAGTAGTAGTAGTAGTAGTAGTGGTGGTGGGGTGGTAGTAGTAGTAGTAGTAGTAGTAGTAGTAGTAGTAGTAGTAGTAGTAGTGGAAAACGTTTGGCAACAAGTCAGTGCTGATCATGCAGAGAAATATAACGAAAGGCTTCCCAGCCGTGACTATCTCGTCATTTGTGTATTGAAGGGATGCATTCCAACGTTGTACATTCGAATAAGAAGCAACAGGGGTGGAAACGGGGTATTCATGTAGGGCGGAGTCGAGATGTCTGTTGTTGTTGTTGTTGTTGTTGTTGTTGTATATAGCCCCAGGTTAACATTGATCAACGCGTACACGTAGTCGAAGACATGCATCCCGGCTCGCCGTGACCAACACGCTGTCTTTTATTTGGGAATACATTATCGAATATTTTTGTTTTAAACGCCGTATGGTATATGGTTTGAAGATTTGACTGTTGTTTCTAGCAGTTGTTATGTGGTGAAGGCCAAAACCAGAGTTATTTTGGTATCACAGAAATAACAGATGAGCGCATAGCAGTAAGAACAACAATAACCACCGGGGTAGATAGAAAGAAAATGAGAGAGAACGAGAGAAAGAGAGAGAGAGGGAGAGAGAGAGAGAGAGAGAGAGAGAGAGAGAGAGAGAGTGAAGACCAGAGGAAAACATAAGAGAGAGAGAGGTAATGCAGCGAAAGAGAGATATAAATAATGCAGTGAGTGGGAAAGAGAGAGAGAGAGAGAGAGAGAAAAGACGAGAGAAGGGGAGAGAAAGGGGAAAGACAAGAAAGGAACAAGAGAGAAAAAGATAATACAGATAGATAGATAGATAGATAGATAGAGAGAGAGAGAGAGAGAGAAAGAGAGAGAGAGAGACAAAATACAAGAGAAAGAGGGAAAGGTAAAGAAGGTGGGGGGTGGGTGGGCAAAAATGAGAAACAGTAAGCGAGAGAAAAAGAGAGAGAGACATAATACAGAGATAGATAGATAGATAGATAGAGAGGAGAGAGAGAGAGAGAGAGAGAGAGAAAGACAGAGAGCTGAGTTGGAGAAATAGAGAAAGAAGGAAAAGGACTTGAGAGATAGGGAGGCAAAGAGAAAGAAATAGAAAAAAGAATGAGACAATGAGGAAAAGAAGAAGAGGATGAGATGGAGAGAGAGGGATGGGGAGTAAGAGGAGGAGTGAAAGAAAAGCAGGAGGAGTGGAATGAGGAGAAAAAGAACGAGCTTCAAGTACTTTTTCTTTCCTTCTTTCTTTCTTTCTTTCTTTGTTTATATCCTTCAAGGTGAATGTTGATTCATTTGCGTACACTTTGATTATCACGGCACATATGTAAACACAAATGGTACTACGATCTGCTAGAAATAGTAGTGAAAATTTCCCTTTAGGCGCAGGAGTGGCTGTGTGGTAAGTAGCTTGCTAACCAACCACATGGTTCCGGGTTCAGTCCCACAGCGTGGCATCTTGGGCAAGTGTCTTCTGCTATAGCCCCGGGCCGACCAATGCCTTGTGAGTGGATTTGGTAGACGGAAACTGAAAGAAGCCTGTCGTATATATATATATGTATGTGTGTGTGTGTTTGTGTGTCCCCCTAGCATTGCTTGACAACCGATGCTGGTGTGTTTTTGTCCCCGTCAATTAGCGGTTCGGCAAAAGAAACCGATAGAGTAAGTACTGGGCTTACAAAGAATAAGTCCCGGGGTCGATTTGCTCGACTAAAGGCGGTGCTCCAGCATGGCCGCAGTCAAATGACTGAAACAAGTAAAAGAGTAAAAGAGTAAAGGGAGTTTAAATCAAACTGCACCGTTTGAAAAATACAGGAGAAAAAGGAATGAATACACATGAATGTGGTAGTACAAGACAAACTATTCCTTTCTACTCTAGGAACAAGGCCCGTAATTTTTTGGTGGGGAGGGGGGGGGCAGTCGATTGCATCGACCCCAGTGCACAACTGGTACTTAATTTATCGACCCCGAAAGGCTGAAAGGCAAAGTCGACTTCGGCAGAATTTGAACTCAGAACGTAGCGGCAGACGAAATGCCTATTTCTTTACTACCCACAAGGGGCTAAATACAAAGGATACAGACAAGAATAGACAAAAGGATTAAATCGATTACATCGACCCCAGTGCGTAACTGGTACTTATTTAATTGACCCCGAGAGGATGAAAGGCAAAGTCGACCTCGGCGGAATTTGAACTCAGAACGTAACGGCAGACGAAATAATTATTTCTTTACTACCCACAAGGGCTAAACAGAGAGGACAAACGGATTAAGTCGATTATATCGACCCCAGTGTGTAACTGGTACTTATTTAATCGACCCCGAAAGGATGAAAGGCAAAGTCGACCTCGGCGGAATTTGAAATCCGAACGTAGCGGCAGACGAAATACCGCTAAGCATTTCGCCCGGCGTGTTAACGTTTCTGCCAGCTCGCCGCCTTCTGAAGACAAAGTTCTTTCTTTCACTCCCTCACACGTCCACGCGTCCACGCACGCACACACACACGCAAACTGGCACACCCATTCTCTCTGTCCCTGTCGTTGTTTCAATATCCCTTTCTATTCTAAAGCATAAGGCCTGAAATTTCGGTTGAGGGGACCAGTCGATCAGTTCGTCCCCAGTACGCAACTGGTACATAATCTATCGACCCCGAAAGTGTGCTAACGTTTCTACCAGCTCGCTGCTTTCTGGTTGTTTCACTATTGTCCACCAAACGAGCTCTTACGTAAAACCCGCCAAATTTAAAAACTGTCAGTACTCAACCGGACATAGAAAAAGGAAACAAAAAGTAAGAAAAAACAAAAGAAAGAATAACAATAAAACGGCCGCGGGGCGATAATGATGGAAGATGAAAGAGTCAGCGCTTAACCGGATCTGTTCCTACATCCCATAACAGTTACAATAATCGAACATCGAACGTGGGTGTTGCAGTCAAGTTTTTGTCAATCGGCGTCGATTTTGGGTCGGGCCCAACTGACATTTCCAATCCTGCTGAATTTATCATGAACTGGCGATGCCCTTAACTAACGCTGCCAAGCCAGACAATGAGACAATGAAAACTCACGTCTGTAGCGAAGACGACAACAACAGCAAGAACAGGAACGAGAATAGAATGGTGTGGTGGTGTGGTAAGAAGCTTGTTTCCCAACCACATAGTTCCTGTTTCAGTCCCAACTGTACGGTGTCTTGGGCAAGTGTCTATAGTAGAATGGTCGACCAGAGCCTTGTGAATGGATTTGGTAGACAAAAACTGAAAGAAGCCCGTTGTATGTATATATGTATGTGTGTATGTATATGTGTGTGTCTTTGTGCCTGTGTATGTCCCCCACCTCCACCGCTTGCCAACAGTTGTTAGTGTGCTTACGTCCCTGTAACCTAGCGGTTCGGCAAAAGAAACCGATAGAATAAATAATAGGCTTTTAACAATAAGTACTGGGTGTGTATGTATATATGTATGTGTGTATGTGTATGCACGTTTTTTTTTTTGCTCAAAAAGCAAAAAGCAAGGCCATGTAGGGGGACATGGAGTTATGTACAGGGTGGTGTTCATGTAAAGAGTTCAGGCCACTTGTGGTCAAAGGAGACTTTGAACCGAGCGGTCGTCGGCATCCTCACCATCTCGTCCGGCAGCTTATTCCACGGATCCGCAACCCGGACGGAGAAAGCCCCTCTCCTTCGATTGAGATGAAATCGTCGCAGATAGAGCTTTTCGGAATGACCCCGCAGCCGACGCTCTGGAGCAGGAGTGGAGAACAGCTCTTTCGAGAGGTTACACTTTCCGCTTATGATGTTGTGAACAAGAATGAGATCACCACGGCGCCGTCGTTTTTCTAGAGAATAAAGGTCGAGCGTCTTCAGCCTTTCTTCATAAGACAAATTCTTGAGACCAAGAACCATGCGGGTAGCCAGCTTCTGGACTCTTTCGAGATGCTGTATGTCTTTGGTACATGTATGTATATATGTACATATGTACATGTATGTATGAGCATGTATGCACGTATGTATGTATGTGTTTGTATATATGTTTGCATATATGCTTGTATATATGCATGCATGTATGTATGTATAGAGTGTTTGAAAGGGTGTACAGATATTGTATATTAAGAAGGACGCAGTCAGAATTTTGGATAACTCGTAGAAAATGTCTTCCGCCTTATGTATAAATCGAAAGGAGGAATGGAGGGAGGAGAGGGAAAGAGAGAGATAAGATAGAGTGACAAGAAATCATTGTTCTTGGGATGGTCTTTGACTAACACGTACATACATCCATCCATACATACATTCACCACACACACACACACACACACACACACACACACACACACACACACACATTCATGTACGTATACATATTTCTTCTGACTCTACGTCCTGTGTTCAAATTCTACAGAGGTCAGCTTATTGTTTCTTTCTAAAGTACAAGTGAAGTTCTGGAGTTAACTGTATCAACTAGCATCTTGCCGCTCAAAATTCATGGCCTTGTGCCTCTATAAGAAACAATTATTATTATTATTATTATTATTATTATTATTATTATTATTATTATTATTTATTATTATTATTTATAATAATAATAATAATAATAATAATAATAATAATAATAATAATTTTATTCATATACACAACGGATCAGACTGTTGGAAAAGAAAAAAATCCTAACATCGGGCTACAACAAATAACTTTAGATGCCATGAACCCTCCTAAGTATCCTAGCTGTTCCTAATAACACTGTTTTCTGGAGCTGTACGAAATTGGATTTTACTCCTATTTCCTCTATCCTTTTGTTCAAATCTTTAGGGATAGCTCCTAATGCATCTATAAATAATTTCTATAGTTTTTGTAATTCAATAGCTAGGTCCTGGTAATTTGCTATTTTGGCGTTTACCCAATTAGTCCTTAATGCTTGATCTTGTGCTGCTACTAACAACCTTATCTCCTTTTTTAGCCTTCCTTTCTGCAACCATAACCATGTCTCACTAAAGCTGTTTGCTGCGTCTATCTTTAGGAATCTTCTATGCAAAGCCCTCTCTTGCCAGTGAGATAACTTTTGTTCTTTTTTCTGGTTTTTAACTTCATTTGTTTTGTTTTTTTAGTTTCTTTATATCATGCTGTGACTCTAGCAGCTTTTAATAAACTTTCTTCACTATTACCTACACAGGAGTCTATATCTACTCAAGCCAACTCCACGTAGTCTTCTACTGATATGAACCCTCTTCCACCTTCCTCTGTCGATAAGTATAATCTTACTCCTCCTGCTCTTGGGCGGAGTCCTCCATTCATATTGAATTCCTTCCTAGTTCTTCTGTTGAGCTTTGCTAATCCAGTTTTTGTCCAATCTAAAAAAGTTGCTGAGTATTTAAGTAATGAAACTACCCAAGTATTTATAGCCTTCACTATATTATGACCATAATTACCATTATTATTATTATTATTATTATTATTATTATTATTATTATTATTATTATTATTATTATTATTATTAAGGCGGCGAGCTGGCAGAAACGTTAGCACGCCGAGCGAATTGCTCAGCGGTATTTCGTCTGCCGTTACCTTCTGAGTTCAAATTCCGCCGAGGTCGACTTTGCCTTTCATCCTTTCGGGGTTGATAAATTAAGTACCAGTTACGCACTGGAGTCGATATAATCGACTTATTCCTTTTGTTTGTCCTTCTTTGTTCCCTCTGTGTTTAGCCCCTTTTGGGTAGTAAAGAAATACGTATTTAGTCTGCTGCTACGTTCTGAGTTCAAATTCAGCCGAGGTCGACTTTACCTTTCATCCTCTCGGTGTCGATAAATTATGCACCAGTGGGGACAAAGTAATCGACACAACCCCTTCCACAAAATGGCTGCTCTTGTGGCAAAATTTGAAAACAAATTTTATTATCATTATTATTAAAGAAATCATCATTATTATTATTATTATTATTATTACTACTACTACTACTACTACTACTACTAGTAGTAGTAGTAGTAGTAGTAGTAGTAGTAGTAGTCGTTAAGCGACGAGCTGACAGAATCATTAGCATGCTAACCTAAGTGCTTAGTGGCATTTCGTCCATCTTTGCGTTCTGAGTTCAAATTCCGCCGAGGTCGATTTTGCTTTTCATACTTCCTTGTTCGATGAAACAATTGCCAGCCGAGTACTTGGGTCGATGTAATCAATTTTCCCCTCCCACTAGAAAAACTGCTGGCTCTGTGCCAAAATCGGACAAAAACTAATTAACGGCATTTCTTTCGTGTTTATATTCTGAGTTCAAATTCGGCCGAGGTCCCCTTTGCTTGTCATCCTTTCGGGGTTGGGTCGATGTAAATGACTTAGATCCACCACTACACCAACACCTGCAAAATTACCGGCCATGTGCTGAGATTAGAACGGCTCATTAGTGCTATTGTTAATTAGTCCAACTATAAGTTCGTGGTTGTGAAATGGCAGGGTCGAAATACCGCTAAGCAATTCGCTCGGCGTGCTAACGTTTCTGCCAGCTCGGCGCCTTAATAATAATAATAATAATAATAATGGTAATTATGGTCATAATATAGTGAAGGCTATAAACACTTGGGTAGTTTCATTACTTAAATACTCAGCAGCTTTTTTAGATTGGACAAAAACTGGATTAGTAAAGCTCAACAGAATTAACAAAATTAACTCTTTTACTCTTTTACTTGTTTCAGTCATTTGACTGTGGCGATACTGGAGCACTGCCTTTTAGTCGAGCAAATCGACCCCAGGACTTATTCTTTGTAAGTCTAGTACTTATTCTTTTGCCGAACCGCTAAGTTACGGGGACGTAAACACACCAGCATCGGTTGTCAAGCGATGCTGGTGGGGGGGACAAACACAGACACACAAACATATAGACACACACATACATAGATACATACATATATACGACGGGCTTCTTTCAGTTTCCGCCTACCAAATCCACTCACAAGGCTTTGGCTGTCAAACCCTATGAGTATTTAGCGCATAGGGACTGGTTCAAATCACACGATACATTAAATAGTACGTTGTTGGTATATTCCAGGGTATCCGACGTGTCGTAAAACCCTATGGTGTATTATAATCAAACAAATAATAATAGACGATGGATAATTGTCAGCTCATAACAGCTGTTTCTTACGCATCTTAATAGAAGAATGAGAATATTACTCCATTACAAAAAAAAACCTTTATTAACAGATGAAACGTAATTTTACAACGAAAGAATATCCCAAGAATAGAGCAGGGATGTGGCTGAAGTCTGTCGAGGCCAACTATGAAATGGGAGAATGACCAACAATGTTGGCCGTTGAGATTAAGAATATAGTTCTTGAAAGTGTGTAATATGATATCTAAGGTCAGCGACCCTCGTGAGATAGGAGTCTGCTAGACTGGTTCTTAGGTAGACTGGGGTGGGGTGTAGGTGATATTTTATTATAGTAGGCTTAAAGCAGTGGGTAGCAAAGAGAGGTCCTAATATAAATTAAGGATAAAGAAAGAAAGAATAAAGAAAGCAAAAGTGAAGAAAAATAAAAGCAAACAAACCAATTAGGCATAGGGTCGGGGTTTCGGATTCGCTAGCTAAGGCTGAAGGAGAAAGAGAGGAGGGCAGAGATACACAGAATTTAGGGGTATTCGGTGAATATTGGTTGAAAGTTGCAGGAGGGTACGAAGGCAATCGAATAATAAGGTTTAACTTTTATGGAAGTGTAATGTTAGTAATAGTAGAGTATTACTTATCATTAAAGAGTGTAAAGAAGGAGGGGTTACACAATAAACTACACCTAGTACGGAGTAAGAGGAAATACCAGATCGGATATCAAAGAAAGCCAGCAGTAGGGAGTAGTCTAATGATTAACAATCTGGAATGTTATACAGGTGGCGTTAATATTATTTAATTAGATAGTATAATCACCACTGCGTGAATCAGGTAATGCAACTCCGGACAATAGTCGCAGGTAAGAGATTTAAATAGTGTCTTCTATTATTTAACAAGCGCAGCACAAATAACTGTCTTTGTATAAGGATTATTTACTTAGTGGAATTGGAAAAGAACTGGGTAGGGTGTGCAGGCTGTGACTTCTAGGTTAGATACCTTTGCTATCGCTATTGCATAATACTGGGTACACCACAGATAGAATGGTTGGTTCCTTCAATATAGAAAACCATAGAAGTATAGTAAGAGTTGTTAGGTAAAGTAATGGTAAAGAAGAACGAGACTATATTGTTAATCTCAACAGTCAACTTTGTTGGTCAGTCTCCTATTTCATCTTTGGCCTCGACAGACTTCAGCCATGGTCCTACTGTATTCTTGGGATATTCTTTTGATTGTTAATTTACAAAAACAAAAACAAAAAAAGAAAAACCGTAATCATCAGGTAAAATTATGCTCCGCCTGATGATTACGGTTTATTTTTTGGTAATGAAGTAATGTTCTCATTCCTCTACTAAAAAGATGCGTGAGAAACAGCTGTTATGAGCTGACAATTATCTATCGTCCGGTGTTATTCATTTGATTATGTGTGTGTGTGTGTATACTTATACAAGCATATGCTTACATATATGTACGCACGGACACACACACACATATTATTTTTTTATTCTTTTACGCGTTTGTCATTTGACGCCGGCCACGCTGGAGCACCGCTTTTAGTCGAACAAATCGACCTCCGGGACTTATTCTTTGTAACCCTAGTACTTATTCTATCGGTCTCTTGAGCCAAATCGTTAAGTTACGGGGACGTAAACACACCAACATCAGTTGTCAAGCGATGGTGGGAGGACAAACACAGACACACAAATACACACACATATACGACGGGCGTCTTTCAGTTTCCGTCTACCAAATTCACTCACAATGCTATAGTAGAAGACACTTGCCCAAGGTGCCACGCAGTGGGACTGAACCTGGAACCATGTTGATTGGGAAGCAAGCTTCTTACCACATAGCCACTCCTGCGCCTATATAATATATATATATATATGGATATATATATATACACATACATGCGAGTGTATATGTGCGTATACATTCGTATGCATGTGTGTGTCTGTGTGTGCGCGCGTGTGTGTGTGGTGTGTGCGTATGTGTGTGTGCGTATGTGTGTGTGTGTGTGTGTGTGTGTGTGTGTGTGTGTGTGTGTGCAGTTTATTTTATTCGTGGCAAATAGAGAATGACAGATAGAGGGGACAGCTGAAATGGATTGACGTACGT
>NC_043018.1:27256407-27276407 GCF_006345805.1 Octopus sinensis
CCCCCCACACACATATATATATATATATATAGATAGATAGATAGATAGATATATGCATACATATGTGTGTGTTTGCGCATATATATATATATATATATATGTATGCGTATGCATATATATATATGCATACGCATATATATATGTATATATGTGTGTGTGCATACATATATATTTGCATATATGCATGTGTTTGCGTATGCACGCGCCATATACAAATATAAGCCAGGCTGTGTACTTTAATAACGTATGTCGTGTAGACCAATGCAGAGAGCGCACCGCACAGTCTTACGTGTACATCGTAAAAACTAACACAGAACACCTAACGTACACATACTCATACACATCCACACACACACACGCACGTACCAATCGACACAAGACACAACTACCCAGCCAGCTATCTACTCAGTCGTCATCTTTCTATCCAGCCAAGTTAGCTGGTAGCTAAGTAGCTAGGTAGCTAGTTAGCTAGCTGGCAAGCTAGCCAAGCCATGCCATCCGGGTAGGTATGTACGTAGGTAAGAATATAAAAAAAAAAGTAGGTGTGTGTATGTATGATTTTATTTTTGTGTGTGTGCGTATATATATATATATATATATATATATATATATATATATGTATATATATACATACACACACACATATATACATACGTATGTATAAAGACACCCGGTTGGTTAACAAGGTAAGGTAAGAATGATGTATGTATGAGAGGGAAACAGGGGAGAGAGAGAGAGAGAGAGAGAGAGGGAGAGAGAGCGGGAAAAAGAAAAAGAAAGAGAGGCAGAGATAGATAAAAAGAATGGAGGGGGAGATCCGTTACTGCAGGGAAGAAAAGTGTCTTTCTTTCCTTCTTTCTTTCTGTCATTCTTTCCTTCATTCTTTCTTTCCTTCTTTCTTTCTTCCCTCTTTCCTTTCTTCCTTCTCTCTCGCTCGCTCTCTTTCTCTCTTACTCTACTAAATTCAACGACGCTGGACCCTTGTCGGCTGCTTTTTGGGAATGAGGCAAGGTATGTAAGATATGAAGGGAGCTATTTGGAGAATGGGGGCTGCCTGTCTGTCTGTCTGTCTTGGTTGGCGGGATGGCTGGCTGGCTGGCTGGCTGGCTGGCTGGATGGATGGATGGATGGATGGATGGATGGCTGGATGGATGATTGGGGTAGATGGATGGATGGAGGGAGGGAGGAAGGGAAGGGAAGAAGGGTGGTGTTGATGGTGATGGATGAATGGTGGTGGAAGAGAAGAAAGAAATGATGGAAGAGTTCGCGGGGGTGGGGGTGAGGAGGAGAAATTCCAGGGAGATGTAATGGTGATGATGATGATGGTGGGGAAGGCAGCGACGGTTGTGGTAGATGGAGAAGGGGTTGAGTTTGAGCTGCGAAGATGACGATGGTGGTGGTGGTGGTGGTAGTGGCAGCCGTGGCGGCGGCTGTGGATTGACGGGGTGGCGGTTTGAATCGTAAGGATGGCAATGGTGGTGATGGTTAAACGTGTGCTTGTGGGACGAGGGGAGGGGGGAGGGTTAAGTGAAGGGCTGGTAATGCTAATGGGGTGAGAGTGATGGGGGGCGGGGAAGCGGTGTAGGTAAATGATGTCGCGGGTAGACATAACTGTAGTGGGGTAGGTTGTGTTGCATGTTGGAAGGTTGAGGCAGAAACGGGTAGAGGTGGCGGTGGTGGTAGAAGTAGTGGTGGTGGTAGGTGGAATAGGTAACACGGTAGCAGTTATAGTGATGTGGCGGCGATGGCGGCGCTGGTGGTGGTGGTGGTGGTGTGGTGGTGGTGTTGTGGTGGTGGTGGTGACGGAGGTGATGGCAAGTGAGGTGGTTACGGTGGTGGTGTGGATGGAAGGTAGATGGATGTGGCAGTGATGATGAGATGGTGGTGGTGGTGGTGGCGGCGTAGTAGTGGTTGCGATGGTGGTGGTGGTGACGACGGTGGCGCTGCGGTGCTGGATGATGGTGCTGCTAAGTGACAGGGCTCTGGTAGTAAAGTTTGTTGGTGGTGGCTGTGGAGGTTGTGGCTGTGGAGGTGGTGGTGGTGGTGATGGTAGTGATGTCGGCGGTGGTGGCCGTGGCGGTGACTACTGTGGTGCTTCGCGAAAGAATACAGTAAAAAAAAAAGACACGAATAACGAAAACAAAATAACAATACGAAAAAAGGTTTGGGATGAAGGTAGAGTGTAGTAAACAGTAATGGCGGATGGGTAACCGGGTAGAATTTTTGGGTAGCGGCGGCAAGAGATGGTGGAGGTGGCGGTGGTGGTGATGAGAAAACGCGGCATAAAAGGTGCTTCGGGGCATTCCTCAACAATCCAGACGAGGTACTCAGTAGCTGGCACTTTCAGACGCGAAGAGTATACAGCAGGGTGGATAATACCCCGGGTAGTCCAGTGGGGGCCAAATGCTCGCTTGTCTCCATACATATGCTTATAGCATGTGTTTGTGTGTGTGTGTGTGTGTGTGTGTGTGTGTGTGTGTGTGTGTGTGTGTGTGTGTATCTGTGTGTGTGTGAGTGTGAGTGTTCGTGTGTTTGTGTGTGTATGTGTGTTTTCGCCATGGATATAGATACATACACCATGGACTAGTCCGAAGAAGGCATATAAATATAAAAAAAAACAACTCTCAGTAACAATAATGGTTTATTGACTTAGAAGGTTATAAATTTTTCCCTGTGTCGAAGTTCGATAAGCTGGAAAAAGTTATTCTACCGTTCACGGTTGGCAACTGGAGTTGCTATGAATGCGAATAAAAATCCAAATTTAGAGAACGGAGCAGGTAAAATCCAAGCTATATATGCTTCATAGCTAGCAGAATACCTCGGAAGTTGTAATTTCTCAACGAAAGGTACTCCACTGGCTGCTCACCAAGGCCGAATGTACCTTAGTTTAATGAAGGTTACATTTGCTTTCCAACCACATGATTCCAGGTTCAGTCCCACTACATGACACCTTAAGCAAGTGACTTCTACTATAGCCTCAGGCCGACCAAAGCCTTGTGAGTGGATTTGGTAGACGGAAACTGAAAGAAGCTCGTCGTATATATATATATATATAATATATATATATATATATATGTATGTATGTATGTATGTATGTATGTATGTATGTATGTGTGCGAGTGTGTATGTTTGTGTGTCTGCGTTTGTCACCCCAACATCGCTTGACAACCGATGCTGGTATGTTTACGTCCCCGTAACTACGCAGTTCGGCAAAAGAGACCGATAGAATAAGTACTAGGCTTACAAAGAATAAAACCTGGGGTCGATTTGTTCGACTAAGGGCGGTGCTCCAGCACGGCCGCGGTCATGTGTATATATATACATATATATATATATATATATACAGATATCGGTACGACATCAAATTTTAAAGACGGGAAAAAGCAGTACCCTTCCAATCTTTTACTAACGGCATTAAGTACTATTGCTAATGAGGAATTGGAATTATGTCTTTGACACACGGATTGGTTGTGTGCGTGGGAGAAGTTGGGTTGCTAAAGCCTCGAAAACCTATTCCGAAGTTTCAATCTGTCTGAGGTAGCGATTGGGATTCCCGCATGTGCCATAGTGTAGACATCCAGTTCGTATCTAGATAGAGTATTTTATTTGTTAGGCCGGTGCATCGGGATAGTGTAGGATGTTCAGTTTATAGTAGTTAGCTCTACAGATCAAACATTTTCGGTTCTATTTATTCGACTCAGATAAAGCCCATTGACAGGGATTGTGTTCCTGGAATTAGAACGACTCTTGACCGGTGCGTAAAAAATGCATGGACCAGGTTGTTGAATTAGTTAAGCGGTAGTTGATGGAAACATGTAGTAGGGCACCTGAAGTGGATGATTAGCTTAGAGTATAGCGATAGCAACAGATAGATAGGTCAATTAATAAACAATGGAGAAGGGGTGATTAATACAGGCATCGTGACAGACTTGCTAGCAGCAAGAATGGTGAAATGCGAAATAAGAAGGCTAGCATTGTCAGGGATAATATCCATACACTAAAGAACCAGGGAACAGGAAATGTCTGAATGGCTGGACTGGCTGAGGTGAGACGAGGCAAAAAAAAAAAGTTGACTGTGCGCAAGGATGACACGCAAATTCGAGAAGCGTTCCATATTTTTTCTATAGGCGTAGGAGTGGCTGTGTGGTAAGAAGCTTGCTTACGAACCACATGGTTCCGGGTTCGGTCTCACTGCGTGGCACCTTGCGCAAGTGTCTTCTACTATTGCCTCGGGCCGACCAAAGCCACTACTGTCAACACCATCTGAATAGCCTGTTAGACACGCTCTGGCTGTTGATATGCAGACAAACACTAAAGCTGAGAGCACCATCTGCAAAGATCCCTAGACAGTGAACGTGGGTGAGCATTGTTCGTGTGAGATTTGTCTTTCTACAGTTCGTTAAAACAAAGACCGAAACTGGGTACCTAACATCTAGAATGTTGTCTGATTCTCATCGCCCTGTACCAGTCAGATTACAAGATTGGTGGGTGATACACTCTGGTGATTTATAAAGGGTTAGTCGCAGGGACAAGTGGCGACGTCGTCGAGGAAAGAAACACGCTTGACTGATCCGGTGAACGTTCAGATCGAGAACAACAATAGATCATTTCTAGAAGTCGTTGGACAAGTTACCGGTTCTACAGGCACAGAAGTACCGCTAGACGGCCAATCTGAGATGTGCGCAGAACGGAAGAGTTCTGTACGCACTTGTTCAGTGTCCAGACACTTGTGCTCACTTGTGCTGTTATCTCGAAGAGCTGTTGAGGTGTATAGGATGAATCTGACAACCATCCGAGTTCATTGTGATGAACTCCCCGCCACCCTTCTTTAACTGAAGAAGGAAGCCAGTTTTCCTCAAGTGGCTATAACGAAAGAGGAAGTGAAATGGACGATTCTTATTTTTGTTACAACCTCTGTCGACTTTTTCCTCAAGATTCACTCTAAAGGAAAGATGAAGAGAGGGAGAGAGAGCTACTCCTGAGTGAAATTATTCAAAGGTGTGTGAGGGTGGCAAAAATGACAAAAATGGACGGGGCCACTCTTAGTATAAAACAGTAAATAGAGCAACTATAGAAGAGGCCATTTTGAATTGTGGGTTTCTTCGATATATGCGATATGAGCATTGAAACCGTACTGCATGTAGTCATGCAGTGTCCGAATATTGAGAAGGAGAGAATCAAGAGGGTCACAAACTCTTAACTGGAGGTCAAATGAGCCCAGCAAGGTTCGAGGAGCAGAAGCGGTAGAAAGGGCAGAGACAAAAGGTAGCGTGTCCGTGAACCTGATGTTAAAGCATATCTCTGAGCGACTTTATGCCAATCAATTAGATGGCCCTTTTATTGGGTATAGTCTAGAATTTCTGAGTTTTGTAGCAGTGGCAGCAACAGCAATCCCAGATGTGAGAGCAATATTCTACATTGAGGACCTTATTTGATTATTATGATGTCAATGATCGTTAGAACTGAGGTGCATATCTTCGTATAATTACTTTCGTAACTACTCTATCATTTTCACCTCTATGATTCTTTTTTTTCTTTCTTTCTCATTGTGTGTACGTATACGTAACACACTTTTGCTCACTGCCTGCCACGACCCTCTCAGTATCTGATTCAGCAAAGAAGGGCCACTCTTCATGGTGCGAGTTTTACTACATTAAGGATGCGCTTTCGCTTGGAGAGATCTTAAGCAATGATGCGACCCAAACTTAGGAGCGATTGTGAGGGCTTTAGATGCCTATGATTAAGAGGTACAATGACGTAAGGCGGCGAGCTGATAGAAACGTTAGCACGCCGGGCGAAATGCTTAGCGGTATTTCGTCTGACGCACGTTCTGAGTTCAAATTCCGCCGAGGTCGACTTTGCCTTTCATCCTTTCGGGTTCGATTAAATAAGTACCAGTTACGCACTGGGGTCGATATAATCGACTTAATCCATCTGTCTGTCCTTCTTTGTCCTCTCTCTGTTTAGCTCCTTGTGGGTAGTAAAGAAATAGGTATTTCGTCTGCCGTTACGTTCTGAGTTCAAATTCCGCCGAGGTCGACTTTGCCTTTCATCCTTTCGGGGTCGATAAATTAAGTACCAGTTACGCACTGTCCTTCTTTGTCCCCTCTATGTTTAGCCCCTTGTGGGCAATAAAGAAATAAGAAACGAAGAGAATTATAGTATTTCGTCAAAGAACACTAGTTGCCGGGTGGACATCCATTCGTTCCGTAAATCGGTCTTCACACTCAGTTTAATCTCCAGTTGCTGATCATACTTTTTTATTATCCGTGGACGTCGGTAAGCTCTGGATATGGAGATCGTGAAAGCGATGGCAGTCCAAACAATGGATTACTTCGCATTATCTTATATGTCTTATATCCTTTATTTGTTTGAGTCACTGGACTTCGGCCATGCTGGGGCACCGGCACGAAGGGTTTAGTAGCACGGTATTTGTTCTATCGGTTTCCTTTTGCCTAACCGCTATATTACGGAAATGCGAACAAACACCAGTTGTCAAGTGGTATTGGTGGATAAACTCATACACAAAGACACACGCACACACATATGTGTGCGTACGTGTGATTACACATACGCACACGCACACACACACACACACACACACACACATTTTCCGTCTACCAAATCAACTCACAAGGCTTTGATTGGTCCCTGTCCAGAAACCATTTATATTTATGGTCATTCAAAATGTGACCGCGTGTGTACTGTTGGCGATTTTTTTCTCTCTGTCTTCCCTTCTCTGGATCTTTCCTTCTCCTATGTTTCCGACGAAGAGCTCCGTTCGAAACGTTAAACCCTCCTTCCTTCTTTCTTTCCTGAGCGTCCAATAATACTATATTTGTTCCACGTCCTCGCGTTGTTGTGTTTTTTTTTGTGCTTTCTTCTTTGGATTAACTTTATATGTATATATATATTATATATGTGAGTGTGCCCGCGTGTGTATGTATATGTGTGTACAGCCTCCGTCTACTGAATTCACTTACAATGAATTGGTGAAGTAGAAGACACATGTCGGCCAAGGTGCTGTTAAGTCGGATTGAACCCGCACCATATATTGGATAGTCAGATAAATTCATTTCTTTCTTTCCAATGTTACCGTTCTTTCTTTCTTTTTTCTATCTATCTATTTATCTATTTATCTATCTGTCTATCTGTCCGTCTGTCTGTCTGTCTATTAATGCATTTAATAGACGATATAAATGTTACTTCGCTGGTTGCTTGGTTAGTTGCTCTACATCGTATAGAGCAGTGGTACCCAAACTTTTTTCAGGCTGCCGCCCTTTTAACTCTCAGGTCACATCCCCAGTGCCCCCACCCCAGCTAACCATTACACACAAAGACCTCTTTCTGAAGCAAATTCAAAGCAACCGTATTTAACAAATAAATATTAACCTAACGAACCCATTATTTTGTTTTTACGTGAATCGCTACCCCTATTATAGCCCCAGTTTTCTGCAATACCCCCTTGGAACTTTCCACCGTCCTAGGGGAGTAATACTGCCCACTTCGGGAACTACTGGTATAGAGCCAATGGTAAAGAGAGTAAAAGAGAGATAAGGAAAGTGCTAACTTAAGAGGACAAGATGAGTGCGCACACTAGGCATAATGGCAGGCAATGAGTAAAAGAACGCTAGACACCGATAAACAAAATGAGAAAGAAAGAAAGAAAGAAAGAGAATCATAGAGACGAAGGAGAGGGATAAATAACAAGTAATTATGAGAGGAGTTATGCAAATGAAAAAATTGTCATATTAAATTTAATTTAAAGAAAGAAATATTTGATATGGCCCTGAAAGTGTCAACTGAACTTCTGCTGCAATTCAGAAACTGGAAGTCTGTCAGAAGCGTGTAATGCGACTTAAGTCAGAATTAAAGATCTAAGATAAATAGCCGAATTACAGCTGATCATCACTTCTATCATCAAAGATAAATTAGCCAAACTGCTGGGCCACACTAAACGAATGGTTTGTGACATCAGCAAGATCTCTTTGGAGGGCATGATTAATGGATAGAGGAACAGAGATCGGTAACATAGAGATGGAGAGGTAACATCAGAGCATGATCAGGTCTTGACATAGTTTCACCTAAACACTCTTACCAAAGATCGAATACTATAGAGGGAAATATCTCATGCCGGGGCGTATTTTGCAGCAGGCAGAGATAGCGGAAAGTGATAATGAGTAAATATTTTCTTCTTGAAAATTACTCTTCATACCATCCGTCTGGATAAGCATTTGATAAAAAAGTTATTAGCATTACTCAATCTGTGACAAGGCACTACCTTTGGAATTAAGGCAAAATCCTCTTCTACACAGTTTCATTCTCCGCCGTTTTACTCACAAGTTATGGATGGACCAAAGCTATAAAAAATGGCATCTGCCAGAGATACCACGCAGCAGGATCGAACTCTGAAATGTGTATTTGAGAAGCGAACATTTTAACAGTTCAACCGTAACTGTGTGTGTGTGTGTGTGTGTGTGTGTGTGTGTGCGTGTGTGTGTGCGTGTGTGTGTGTGTGTGTGCGTGCGGGCGTGTGTGTGTATGCTTATACGTGGAGGTGCCTGGTTTAGTGGTTAGAGTATTGGACCCATGATCGTAAGATTGAGGTTTCCGTTCCTGGAGCGGACGATCCGTTTTCTTCTTGAGCAAAAATGAGTAATCAGCAGGCAAAAATGATTAATCCTGCGACCAACTGGTGTCCCGTCCAATGGAAGGTTATATACACCTCAGAATCTAGGAAACCGGCCTCATAAGCCTTATGACATGAGAAGGACCTTTGATCCTTTTTGATATGTTTATATATTACACTTCAATTTTGAAGCTCTGATGAAGCTGTAAGGTGTTACTCAAGCAATCAACAGAGTCCACTGCACCTTATAGCGGAAACATCTCTAAGCTAATGTACTTCATAAGATAATCGTTTATTCCTTTCTCATCTCTTCTTTTATTCTGTCTATATGTGTGTGAGTGTGTGTGTGTGTGTGTGTGGTGTGTGTGTATACGACGGTATTCTTTCAGTTTCCGTCTACCAAATCCAATCACAAGTCTTTGGTTGGCCCGAGGCTATAGTAGAGGACATATGCCCAAGGTGTGTGTGTGTGTGTGTGTGTGTGTGTGTGTGTGTGTGTGTGGTGTGTGTGTGTGCGTATGTATAAAGAATCGGTGAAGCTTCCACTTCGTTCGGATACTCTAGCACTAAAATTTGAAATAGATACAAATTTTTATGATGGCCGCCGTTAGAAAGTGTTTGCGCATAGGTTGTCTGGTCCACCAGCGCTGACCGAGTGTTAAACAACAACAACAACAACAATAACATCAATAACTTGTGATCGGTATCTACAACAGCCGAATTTTGTCTGTGTCTGCCTTGGCACAATGTCACCATCTTCATCTCGAAGAATGTTCTCCAAATTTTTTTTTTACCTTCAAATACGAAATCGTTCTGGAATAACTGCACGAAGAAAAAAAATGTCCGTTTTCAACATCTCCCTGAAGTAATGAAGTGATAACGAAAGACTGATAGTTGTCAAATAATGATAAACTCCTCTTCCTCCTCCTTCCCTCACCCTCTCTCTCTTTCATAGACTCATTCACACGCATTCACATACAACACATGCTCTCACCCATCTCTCGTTGATGACACTGTTTAGAGAGAGTAGATATTGGAAGACCGTGGTTATTCAAATTCCTCATTCAAAATTCGTTTCTTCGAAAACTTAGTCCGCTTCCCTGGTTTCCATGACGTATAAGCGATCGAGATCACACCGTTCCCTCCAAAATGGATACCGGGCCGTTCCAGGGGTCAAAGCTGGTAATTTTGATGGGAGAGGGAAATAGTTAATTACACTGAACCCAGTACTTGATTGGTTCCTTTTTTTCTTTTTTTCTTTTTTGATCGGATCCGAATTATAAAAGATGAAGTCGACATCGGTGTGATTTGAACTCAGCGTAGGGAGAAATATCGTTAAACATTTTGTCAAACATGCTACCGATTCTGCCAACTCGTTAACTTAGAGTATTGATTTCAAATGTTGATACAAGGTCATCGATTTCAGATGTTGGCATGAGGTCATCGATTTAGGAGGTAAGTCGATTATATTGACCGCAGTACTCAACTGGTACTTATTTTATCAACCCAGGAAGGCAAAGTCGGCCTTGGTGGAATTTGAACTCAGAACATAAAGACTGACGAGATACCTATTTCTATTTCCTTACGACCTCGGCAGAATTTGAACTCAGAACGTAACGGCAGACGAAATACGGCTACGCATTCCGCCCGGCGTGCTAACGTTTCTGCCAGTTCGCCGCCTTGTAACATTAATTTAGTCATAATTATTTTACATTTAATTAAGTTTATACTTAAAAAATATTCAGGTATTATTATCCACGATTCGGACTATTCATTTTCATAATTTTTTATTCATATAGGCGCAGACGTGGGTGTGCGGTAAGAAATTCACTTCCCAACCACATGGTTCCGGGTTCAGTCCCACTGCCTGGCAACTTGGCTCAACCACAGCCTTGTGAATGGATTTTGTCGACGGAAACTGAAAGAAGCTCGTATACACACAACACACACACACATACATATATATATATATATTATATATAATATATATATATATATATATATTATATATATATGAATGAGTATCTATGTTTGTAGCCCTTCCACCGCTTGACAACTGGTGTTGGTGTGTTTATGTCCCCGTCACCTAGCGATTCGGCAAAAGAAATCGATAGACTAAGTACCAGGCTTAAAATTAAAAAAATCCTGGGGTCGATACATTAGACTATAAATTCTTCAAGGCGGTGCCCCAGCATGGTCGCAGTCTGAAACAAGCAAATGGTAAAATATAAAAGATGTATGTGTACGCGCGTGTAAGTAGGTGTGCGTGTGTGGGTGGGAGGGTGTGCGCATACGTGTTTTACTTGTCCATCATAGTGGTGGGGGTGGGATAGGTTCGATCCCGCGAAGCCGTATCGAAGTCAATTTGGTGGCTTTGGATAAAGAGGGCAACAGACCATTGGTTTATTGCTTCTGAGATGGAAGATCGGAATTCTTCAACCCAAACTGGGTCAACCAGGCGAAGAAGTCTGATATTGAAAGATCCGAAGCCATTTACAAACCCCCAACGTGTCCGGAACATCACTAATGGGGCTTCCCAGAGCAGGTGGGGAACCTATACGCCAAGAAAACCGGGGAACCGGCCCTAGGCTCTACAAGGGGCAAAAAGGATTAAGAAGAATATACACACACACACACACACACACACACACACACACACACACATATATATATATATATATATATATATATATACATATATATACGACGGGCTTGTTCTAGTTTCGTCAACCAAGTCCACTCGCGAGGCTTTGGTTGGCCCGAGGCTATAGAAGACACGCAGTGGGACTGAACCCGGAACCATGTGGTTTCGAATCAAGCTTCTTACCACACTGCTACGTCTTTATATATAATATATATATATATATATATATATATATATATATATATATATGTGTGTGTGTGTCTATATATATATTCTTTTGCCCCTTATAGATCCTAGGGCCGGTTCCCGGTTTCCTTGGCGTATATTTTCTCCACCTGGATGGGACACCGGTCCGTCGTAGGTGAGCAGCAAGATGCAGGAGGAAAGAGTGAGGGAAAGTTGTGGCGAAAGAGTCAGCAGAAGTTCGTTATTACCTTCTACCCGGTCTGAGATTCGAACCCGCGATCCCTCGACCGCGAATCCGCTGCTCTAACCGCTAAGCTATGTGCTTCCACTCATATATATATATATTCATTTCGACATTTGACGCGAACCAATGTCGATTCGGTGGAGTGATCGAGCTAATATTCAGCACGAGATATTTGATCACAATAAACAGATAATCTGTGCAGGTTGTCCAGCCTGAAATTGCGGACCTCTTATCTTGAGTTCAATGAGGTTTGAAAAATGTGCTACAGAAACAAACGGTAACTCATAACTATTTTCTTCTCTTGGCACAAGACCTGAAAATGTTGTTGGGAAGAGATTAGTCGATTCCATCGACCCCACCACCACCACCCATTACTCCACTGGTACTTATTTTGCTGCCCCCCCCACCACTACCACCACCGAAAGGATAAAAGGCAAAGTCGACATTGGCGGAATTTGAACTCAGAACGTGTAAAGACAAGTGAAATGCCGCTAAGCATTTTGTATGCCGTGCTAGCGGCATTTCGTTGACCGTTATCAATTCACCGCAGAGAAAGGTCACCGGACGAATTTTGGGGCATATTTTTTCAACTTCATTTTCCTTCCTTTTTATAATAAAATAGTTTATAAATATTGATGGAGAGATACGATGGATATATTTTCTCGGTCAACTTTTCTCGTAGTGAACATTCTTCATGGTGAACTTCATGGCAAAGTCGACATTGGCGGAATTTGAACTCAGAACGTAGCGATGAACGAAACACTGCTAACCATTTCGCCCGGCGTGTTAACGTTTCTTATTTCTTTACTGCTCACAAGGGGCTACACACAGAGGGGACAGACAAGGACAGACAAACGGATTAAGTCGATTATATCGACCCCAGTGCGTAACTGGTACTTATTTAATCGACCCCGAAAGGATGAAAGGCAAAGTCGACCTCGGCGGAATTTGTACTCAGAACGTGGCGGCAGACGAAATACTGCTAAGCATTTTGCCCGGCGTGCTAACGTTTCTGCCAGTTCACCGCCTTAAAGGAAACAGAGAGATGAGATGAATATATTCTTTTCTACTCTAGGCACAAGGCCCGAAATTTTTTGGGAGGGAGCCAGTCGATTCTTATTTATTTACTGCCCACAAAGGGCTACACACAGAGGGGATAAACAAGGACAGAGAAACGGATTAAGTCGATTCGACCCCTATACGCAACTGGTACTTAATTTATCAACCCCGAAAAGATGAAAGGAAAAGTCAACCAAGCGCGATTCGAACTCAGATCGTAGCGACAGACGAAATACCGCTATGTATTTCGTCCAGCGTGCTAACGATTCTACCAACTCGTCGCCTTTGCCTTGTAACTAATAATAGATTTGTGTTGTATTCACACTTTGCTCTCTTACTTATCTGTTTCTGGTTCGTAAAAAATCTAGCAATCCGGTAGCGCTCTGGAGCCAAACACTCTAGAACCAAAGACTCTAGAATCAAAGACTTTGGAACCAAAGGCTCTGGAATCAAAGGCTTTGGGATCAAGGACTCTGGAATGAAAGACTCTGGAACCAAAAGCTCTGGAACCAAGGACTCTGGAACCAAATGCTCTAGAATCAAAGACTCTGGAACGAAAGGCTCTGGACCCAAAGATTCTGAAGGCAAAAGCTTTGGAACTAAAGACTCCGGAACGAAAGACTCTGGAAGCAAAGACTCTGGAACCAAAGATTCTGGAGCCAAAAGCTCTAGAACCAAGGACTTTGGTACCAATGATTCTGGAACCAAACAAATTGATTTGTACTTGTATTTGGTTGCATAGGTTTGGTATTTATTAAGTCTAGCAGGCAGCTTGCACGTGGTCCCTGAGCATGCAAAAGGTAGCAGTTAAATCTCCTTCAAATAAAACCCCACTATCTAAAGAAAAAAGAAAGAAACAAAAAAAAAAAACCCGATGGATATTGAATAATATAGTTCAGGGATAAAAAGGGTAGCTAGTCACGGCAGGAACGGCATTGCTTCATCATTGTTGATCTGGGACAAAACAGCAATGATTTCTTGCACTGGAACGAAATCTTAAATTTGGGGAGAATGGGGAGAAGATAATTGATAACATCGCTCCCAAGCACATGAAGGGCAACGTAAATGTGATAAATAGTCTGGCAGAATCAGTAAATATATTGGTTTCGAATTTTGGTACAAGGCCAAGAATATTGGATTGATGGGGTAAGTCGATCACATCGACACTAGTACTTGACGGGTACTTATTTGCTCGACCCCGAAAGGATGAAAGGCAAAGTTGATATCGGCGGAATTTGAACTCAGAACCTAAATATGGACAAAAATGTCGCTAAGCATATTTGCCCGACGTGCTAACGATTCAGCCAGTTCTCCGTCTTAGAAATAAGCAAGTATATTGATCTTGAATTTTGGCACAAGGCGATGAAGTTCATGGGAGGGGGTTAAGCCGACCACATCGATCCCGAGTGTACAATTGGTACTTATTTTATCGATCCCAAAATGATGAAAGGCAAAGTCGACCGAATTTGAACTCAGAATGCACAAACAGACGAAATGCCGCTAAGCATTTTGCCCAGCGTGCTAACAATTCTGCCAGTGCGCCCCGGCTTAGAAATCGGTGTGTATATTGATATAGTGCCGTAGTTAGTATTGCTCCAGTGTGGTCTGCGTGAAGGCGAATGGCTTAGTGTATACAGCTCATGGTCGTAAGATCGTGAGTTCGATTCTCGACAGCGCATTCTGTCTTTGAGCAAGACACTTTATTTTCACGTAGCTCCAGTCCACTCAGCTAGCAAAAATGTGTTGTACCTGTAATCCAAAAGAGCTAACCTTGCCACGCTGAAGAATCTCCCTAAGAACTACGTTAAGGGTGTACGTGTCTGTGGAGTACTCAGCCACTTGCACGTTAATTTGACGAACAGTCAGTGTTCTTGGTGCAAATACTGTTAAAGTCATCTTTACTTTTCATCGAATCAAGGATTCAATAAAACTCATACCTAGCACGCCGGGCGGGATGCGTAGCCGTATTTCGTCTGCCCTTTCGTTCTGAGTTCAAATTCCGCCGAGGTCGACTTTACCTTTCATCCTTTCGGGGTCGATAAATTAAGTACCAGTTACACACTGGGGTCTATCGAATCGACTGGCCACCCCCCCACAAAATTTCGAGCCTTGTGCCTAGAGCAGAAAAGAATAAAACTTATATCTGCTGTTGTTGATTTTGGTGTTGGTAATATATTTGTTGCGGTTCTTTACGTACCAAGTTCAAATATTTCTATAAAATATTTTAGTTTCTTTCTTTCTTTCTTTCTGTTTTTTTTTTTTTTGTTATTCTTTGACATTTTTCAATCATTGGACTGCGATCTTGCTGGAATAAAGTTAGACGTTTTCGTCGAACAAATCAATCAAATCTTTGTATTAATTATTTTCAGGCCCGGAACCTATTTATTGTTCTCTATTACTGAACTGCTAGTGTGATGGGAACGTAAGCAAACCAACACAGGTTGTGAATCGCTGTGGGAGGAACAAACGCAAACACATGCACACACATATAAGCATACGTTTTGTGTGTGTGAGTGTGTGCGTGTGTGTGTGTGCGTGTGTGTGTTATTAATATAGATAGCAGTAAACAATGGGTACCCAAAAGGAAAACTATAATCCTCATTAAATATGACTGTGTGCGTTAGAAACACCTACATTGCTACAATTAAGACCTAAACGCTTTAATATATACATAAATACATACACACACACACACACACACACACACACATATATATATATATATATATATATATATATATATATATATATTCATTTACTTGTTTCAGTCATTTGACTGCGGTCATGCTGGGGCACCGCCTTTAGTCGAGGAAATCGACCCCAGAACTTATTCTTTGTAAGCCTAGTACTTATTCTATCAGTCTCTTTTGCCGAACCGCTAAGTTACGGGGACGTAAACACACCAGCATCGGTTGTCAAGCGATGTTGGGGGAGGGGAGAAAACACAACGCACAAACACACACACATATACATATATACATATATACGACGGGCTTCGTTCAGTTTCCGTCTACCAAATCCACTCACAAGGCTTTGGTCGGCCCAAGGCTATAGCAGAAGACACTTGGCCAAGGTGCCACGCAGTGGGACTGAACCCGGAACCATGTGGTTCGTAAGCAAGCTACTTACCACACAGCCACTCCTACGCCTATATACATATATATATATATATATATTATATATATATATATATATATATATATATATATATATATATATATATATATATATATATAATATATATATATAATATATATATATATATATATATATCCTTAAATCCTTAAAAATATTTTAGCCCGAAGGCCGCGGCCATGCTGGGGCACCACCGCTGAATGAGCTACACTAATATGTGAATCCACCTCTGATACGTGGCACTTGATCAACAAGGGAGTTCGATGCTGCTGCCCGCATCTGTGTCTCCTGTCGTGAGGTAGGTTCATCTGGGAGCCCCGATAAGAAGAGATCCAGTTTAGTTTTAAAGAAACCCACATCCACACCATGTAAGTCTCTCAGGCATTTAGGGAGGATGTTAAAGAGCTGTGGTCCTCTGAAACCCAAGCTGTTGCAGTATCTGGACCTGTATTTTGATGGTGATGTTGGAATCTTTGGCACCATGCATACGACGGGCTTCCACATAGTTTCTGTTTACTAGATTCATTCACAAGGTATTGGTTGGCCCGGGGCTTCAGTACAAATTACTTGACCAAAGTGTCACACTGCGAAACTGAATCAGAATTATGTGGTTGTGAAGCGAACTGTTTAGCCTGCGCCTAATACAGCCATACCTGAAGTTTGTTGTTGTTGTTGCTGTTGTTCAACTTTAGCATTCATCCTTTCGGGGTCGATAAAATAAAGTACCAGTTGTACACTGGGCTTGATGTAATCGATTTGCAAAAAATTCTCAGGCCTTGTACCTTTTATTTAAAGGATTGAAAAGCAAAGCTGACCGTAACAGAATTTGAAGTCAGAACGTAAAGACGGACGAAACGCCACTAGCACGCCGGACCAAAATGCTTAGCGTTCTGAGTTCAAATTTCGCCAAAGTCCATTTTGCCTCTCATCTTTTCGAGGTTGATAAAATAAGTACCAGTTGAGCACTGGGTTGATGTAATCGACTACCCCACTCCCCAAAAAATTCAAGCCTTGTGCCTATAATAGAAAAGATTATTATTATTGTCATTATTATTTTCTTTGCTTTCTTGCTGGGTCCGGAGAAAGGGACAGTGTCCATGACGTTTGCAGGCCCTCCGAGTGCAGTAGGATTTATGCAGTAAATGTTTAGTTTAAGCTATAGCCAGTGGACACCAGCAGGAAAGACAAAAGCAAGGAAAGAGATTCCAGAGGGAACACAGTTATGGGGAAGAAGGGACGGTTTATGGTAAATGTGGTTGGAGCGGGAACTAGAAGTCGATATTGGGACGACATGTGGGTATATAAAAGTGGAGAGAAGCGTGAGTGGAACATGCCAGAGTGGAATTGGTCCGTGATGAGATATATTCGAGGAGCAGAGACCGATATAGTAGCGGAGTGACCGTAAATAGAAAGGAGACAGCGGTTCTGTGAGCTAGAGATTGGAGCATTGTCTATCAATGACTTAAGAGTAATCAGCTGAGTAACCCAGGACACATTTAGGTGTGGTTTTGGGTGTTTATGTACAGTAGCCGAAAAAAAGGCAAACGGCTTAATGGTTAGGGATATTCGGCTCACGACCGTAGGTATGTGAGTTCTATTTTCGACGACACGTTGTGTCCCTGGGCAAGATACTTTATTTCACGTTGCTTCAGTTCATTCACTGGGCAAAAATGAGTAAGTGCCTGGATTCCAAAGGGCCAGTCTTGTCACATTTTGCGCCACGTGTCTGTGGAATGCTTGGCCACTTGCTCACTAATTTCACGAGTAGGCAGTTCCGTTGATCGGATCAGCTGGAACTCTTGTCGTCGTCGCAACCGACGGAGTACGAGTACAGCAGCAATGTCTTAGATGTGAGAGCAATGCTCCATCGTTCGTCTTCATTTGAGCAAGGCAAACTAACAGGAGTTTCATAACGGTACACTGACTCTGTAGAGCGCCAGTCAAAAATTTGAGTGCAATTTACACGCGTCTTTCTTTTTCTGACTTGTCGGAAATCCCAAGAGAGTTGACTTTAAACCTTTCACATCCTCAGGTACCAGTTATATACTGTGATCGATACAATCGGCTCTTTTTACCTCCTATAATAATTTAATAATTTGTGGAAATGTTAGAAATCAATTTTAATGAAAAGCATGCTGTGTCGGTGTACATATGTGTGTGTATGTGTGTGTGTGTGTGTGCGTATGTGTGAGTGTGTAAATGCGTATGCTTGTGCGTGTATCTAAGTGTGTGTGCTGGTGTGGACATTTAAATGTATACGAGTGTGTGAACAAGGAATGTATCCATGAGTGTATTGTTATGGAAGTTGTTACGTCGGCGAGCTGGCAGAATGGTTAGCACGCCGGGCGAAATGCGTAGCTGTTTTTCGCCTGCCGCTACGTTCTGAGTTCAAATTCCGCCGAGGTTGACTTTGTCTTTCATTCTTTCAGGTTCGATTAAATAAGTACCAGTTACGCACTGGGGTCGATATAATCGACTTAATCCGTTTGTCTGTCCTTGTCTGTCCCTTCTGTGTTTAGCCCCTTGTGGGTAGTAAAGAAATGGGTATTTCGTCCGTCTTTACGTTCTGAGTTCAAATTCCGCCGAGGTCGACTTTGCCGTTCACCCTTTCGAGATCGATAAGATAAGTATTAGTTGTAATCGACTGGTCCCCTTCCCCCAAAAATGTCAGGCCTTGTGTCTAGAGTAGAAAGGATTATTATGGAAGTTATTAGGAAGGCAAGCTGGCTGAGTCGTTAGCAGGCCGGACAAAATGCTTAGCGGTATTTCGTCCGTCTTTTTGTTGAGTCCAAATTCCGCCGAGGTCGACTTTCTCTTTCATCCCTTCGGGCTCACATGTAATCGACTAGCACCTTCCTCCAAGCTTGCTGGCCTTGTGCCAAAATTTGAAGTTGTTTAATCCCAAGTCCCGTGACCATCCCGTTATATTCCCCCACTCTTTATGGGAAGACACTCCAGAATCACGTTTTCTAATGCATCATTTTTCCTGTTAAGACGGTAGACTTATGTCATTTGAAAGAGATTAGGCTGCTATTTCTAGCATGTCCAACTACTGCTAACAGCTTCCTGGTTGATGGTTTGCAGCGATTTAAACTAGATTAACCCTGGTCAGACACATTTGAATCAAAAGCGTTCCAACAAGGGCCATCGTCAGGAGTATCAAGAAATGCTCTATCCGATGTGTCCTTCCTTTATTTTCGCTACGAGAGGGTGAAGCTTCAATCATATTTGGCTGCTATTTCTAGCTAGTCGATATAGACATTTTGTGTTCGTATGTGCATGTGACGTCACCACTATTGCTGTTAAACACACACACTTATATAAACTAAAATATACAGCAGTTTACAATGTTTGCCAAAAAGGAAAACTACAGTTGTCCCTAAAAGCGACTAGGGTTTTTAAAACGGCTACATTGCTAGAAATAAGAGCTAAAATGCTCTAATGCTGTAATCAAAGCATTAGAGCTTTTAGCTCTTATTTCTAGCATTTAGTGACAATTGTATATCCATTATATATATAGATGTGTGTGTATGAATATAAGTATAATATGCAGTTTATCAATGTGTGTGTGAGAGAGTTGAAGTCGTTGACTATGTGTAAATAAATAAATGTTGTCGAAACCATGCGTTAAAATAGCTTTTTGGTTATGTACACGTGTGTTAGGGAGGCGCAATGGCCCAGTGGTTAGGGCAGCGGACTCGCGGTCGTAGGATCGCGGTTTCGATTCGCAGACCGGGCGTTGTGTGTGTGTGTGTGTGTGTTTATTGAGCGAAAACACCTAAAGCTCCACGAGGCTCCGGCTGGGGGTGGTGGCGACCCCTGTTGTAATCTTTCGCCCAGCTGGGTGGGTGGGTGGGTGGGGGACACATACGCCATGGAAACCGGGAAACCGGGCCCTTGAGCCTGGCTATGCTTGAAAAGGGCGCATAAAAAAAAAAAAACACGTGTGTGAATGGGTGCGTTGGAGTGTGTGTGTCCGCGCGTGTGTGTCAACGTGTGTGAAAATGTATGGAGCGTGTATGTGTGTGTGTGTGTGTGACACGTTCGTGCACAAACGTTGAAGTTATAATGTAAATACAAAATGTGTGTGTGTGTGTGTATAT
>NC_043018.1:27283907-27286407 GCF_006345805.1 Octopus sinensis
ATAATAGAGTGTAAATTATAGCGAAGTAGGATAATATCTATAAGTGTAAATAATATAATTATATATAAATGTATACGTATGTATATATATATATATATATTGCGTTGTTTATGTATATATCTATCTCTATATATATATATGTAACATATAAGCTTTGTAGCTTTTTGTCTTTTTACCTTTCAAGCTTAGCTTTTTTTCTTTTTTATGATGTTTTTTGTTGTTGTTGTGTAAGTGGCTTCTTTTTTTTTGTTGTTTTGTGGTGTGTGCACTTTGTTGTTGTTGTTCTTTTTCTTTCTTTCTTTCTATATATATATATATATTTTTGCTGTTTGTGGTGTTTTTTTGTTAAACGTCAGTCTTTCTGCTTTTCAGCTCAGCTTTAGCTTAGCTTAAGCTTTCGATTATAAATGCCGATAACTTCACAAAACTCGCCGCAATTTATCCTGGCTTCCTTCTCCTAACACTCCACACGTTTTCTTTTCTCCTCAACACTCCCTCCCTCGTTCTCTTCTTCTTCTTCTTCTTCTTCTTCTTCTCCTCTTCTTTTGCCCCCCCCTCCTTCATCTTCACATGCTGCCTCCGTTCCTTTCTGCCTTCGCTCTTCCTTGTTTTTCTTTCCTCCTCCTCCTCTTATCAGCTGTCTCTCCTTTCCCCCCCGCTATTTTTTCGTCGTCCTTTCTCTCTCTCTTCTCCTTCCCTTCCTTTCTCTGTTCTACTCCTCCTCTACCTCCACTCGCAGCCACTGTTACTACTCCTCATGCTTCACATCTCCTCTATTTGCCTCCCTCCTTCCTTTCCGTCCGTCCGTCCGTCCGTTCTTCCCTCCTTCCTTCCTTCCTTCCTTCCTTTCCTCTCATTCTCTTATCCTCCCCCGTCCTCCCCCGTCTCCAACACCGTTCGCCCCCACCCACCCCACCCTCCACATGTTGACTTTTTCTCTCCCTTCCTTTTCCTACTCTTTCCACTCATTTCTCTTTCTCTTTTTTTTCCCCCATCTACCTTCGTTTCTCCCCTCTCCTCTCTCCTCGCTTCCAGCCCTCCACTTCCACCTCCTCCTCCCACATTGTCATCCTTCTTTCATTCCCTCTTTTTCTTTCTCCCCCTATCGTAATCTCTTCCGCTTTGCTCTTCGTTCTCCCCTTCCCCTTTTCTCCCTCCTTCTCTTCTCTTCTCTTCTCTCTATTTCCTTTTTCTTCTCTCAATAATTTTTTTTCTTCTTAATTTTATTGTTTTTCAAAGAAATTTAACAGAACCTCCCCCACCACGACCACCACCACTTATACGTGTTCCACGAATTATTACACCTCTACGCATGTCGTCTCTTCCTCTCACCCACCCTCTACACTCCGTCACACCGTCTCCGTCCCTTTCTCCTCTCCCTCTCCCTCCCACCTCTCTCTTTCTTTCTCCCTTTCCTCTTCAATCCCCACCCCTTGTTGTTTCTGTCTAACTCCTTTTTTTTTGGACCCTTCCTCTGATTTTCCTTAATTTCCTCCACACACTCACACACACATACACTCATATGTGCAGTCACATATACCTATACATACATACATACATACATACACACATACATACACACATTCATGCACACACACACACACACACATACGCACCGCTTCTTTTTACTCTTCTGCCATACTCCCTTCCCCCTCTCGCTCTCTTTCTCACCGTTCCTCTATCTTGTCTTTCTCTTCACTCACCCCTCTCTCTCTCTCTCTCTCTTTCATTCGTCCTCACTCTCTCTCTTTCATTCGTCCTCACTCTCTCTCTTCCACCTTCTATTTTCTCCTTCCTCAATCCTGTTACATCCTCATACCTCTCCTCATTCTCCCTTCTCCCTGTTATAATTTTTTTGTTTGTTTGTTATTTTTCTCCATCATCACGTCCTTAGTAAACACACACACATGGCTGTATATGTATGTGTATACATGAGCAATCATACATACAGAAGCTCGTATATCAACAGATATTACACACATACACACCACACACACACACACACACACACACACGTACGTACATGTGGGTTTGTGGTTAAGAAGTTCGCTTCACAGCCACGTGGTTTCACGTTCAGCCCCACTGCTCGGCACCTGGTGCGAACTATCTTTTTACTGTAGCCTCGAGTCGACCATTGCTCTGTGAGGTGTATTTGGTGGACGGAAATTGTGTAGAAGCCTGTTGTATATCTATCTATCTATCCATCTACCTATTTCTTTACTACCCACAAGGAGCTAAACACAGAGAGGACAAACAAGGACAGACAAACGGATTAAGTCGATTACATCGACCCCAGTGTGTAACTGGTACTTATTTAATCGACCCCGAAAGGATGAAGAGCAAAGTCGACCTCGGCGGAATTTGAACTCACAACGTAACGGCAGACGAAATACCGATACGCATTTCGCCCGACGTGCTAACGATTCTGCCAGCTCGTCGCCTTTATCCATCTATCCATCTACCTGTCTGCCTGTTAATCCACACACACACACAAATGCAT
>NC_043018.1:27288907-27293907 GCF_006345805.1 Octopus sinensis
GTCCCACTGCGTGGCACATTGGACAAGTGTTATCCTCTATAAGCCCCGACCGACCAAAGCTTTGTGGGTAGATTTGGTAGACGGAAAACGAAAGAAACCCGTCGAGTACATGCATAAATACATACGTACAGACATAAGTGTGTGTGTGTGTGTGTGTGTGCGTGTGTGTGTGTGTGTGTGTGTGTGTGTGAGTGTATGTCTGGTGAGTGTGCGCGTGTGTTCCACTACCGCTTGCTGGTTTGTTTACTTCCCGTAGCTAAGCAATTCGGCAAATAAGAAACCGATTGAATACCAGATTTAAAATCTCAAGTCCTGCTGTCGATTCATTCTACTAAGCCGTTTAAGGCGGTGCCCCAACATGGCCACAGTCCGATGGCTGAAACAAGTAGAAGATAATAGATAAGAATTATTTACATAAAAGTGTTCTACTTGGTCATTGAAAGGTTTATTAAATAACTATTTTGTGGGTAGTGAACCCTCAGCAGTAAGGGCCAGACACTAAGATCTTTGTAACTGTTGAAACGTCCTTATTATGAAGCAGAAATAAGGTGGTGAGCTAAGAATCGTTAGCATACCAGTCTGAGTTCGAATTCTGTCGATGTCGACTTCGCCTTTCATTCTTCCGGGGTCGATAAAATAAGATCCATTTCAGTACTGATGTAATTGATTTCCCCCACCTCCCCTCAAAAACTGTTGGTCCTGTACCAAAATTTGAAACCGTGTTCCCTTTCTTCGTTTGAGTCAACGTCTTGAGTTGTCAGATATATTCTTTCGTTTTTGTTTTGGAATCGCAATTATTATTATTATTATTATTATTATTATTATTATTATTATTATTATTATTATTATTATTATGTCTGGAAACATTAACTCTTTACTCTCTCTCTCTCTCTCCTTTTACTCTTTTACTTTCAGTCATTTGACTGTGGCCATGCTGGAGCACCGCCTTTAGTCGAGCAAATCGCCCCAGGACCCCAGGACGTCTTTGTAAGCCTAGTTATATATTCTATCGGTCTCTTTTGCCGAACCGCTAAGTGACGGGATTTAACCACACCAGCATCGGTTGTCAAGCGATGCTGGGGGACAAAACACAGACACACAAGCATACACCCACACACACACACCACACACACACAACAGCACATATATATAATATAATATATATATAATATATATATATATATATATATATACGACAGGCTTCTTTCAGTTTCCGTCTACCAAATCCACTCACAAGGCTTTGGTCGGCCCGAGGCTATAGTAGAAGACACTTGCGCAAGGTGCCACGCAGTGGGACTGAACCCGAAACCATGTGGTTCGTAAGCAAGCTACTTACCAAACAGCCACTCTCCTATTCAAATTTCAAAAACAATAAGCAAAAAGTTTAGAGCTACAAGAAAAACAAAAGCAAAAACTCAAAAAACACTTCCATAAGAAATTTTTTTTTTTTTTGCTAATTCAAATAACATCAGGAAATATCACTATTCTTAATAGTATGAAGAATAATGTATGAACATTTCGCGGTTCACCTATCGCGGTTTATTATTTAAGCTTATGTCGATTCTTCCATGGTGTTGTTTTGCATTTATAACAAAATAAATATATACAAATTATAAAAATAATTAAAAAGAATATACAGTACAGTACCGTTTCTACTTCGCGGATTTTCAACTATCGCGGGGGGTTTTTTTTGGAACGTAACGCTAGCGATAGTCGAGGGATAACTGTAATGGTTGCATTTCAAAATACGGTGTCCCTGCCAAAAATTAATATATACGAACCAGTAAGGCGGCGAGCTGGCAGAAACGTTAGCACGCCGGACGAAATGCTTAGCGATATTTCGTCTGTCTTTACGTTCCGAGTTCAAATTCTACCGAGGTCGACTTTGCTTTTCATCCTTTCGGGGTCGATAAATTAAGTACCAGTTGCGTACTGGGGTCGATCTAATCGACTGGCCCCCTCTCCCAAAATTTCGGGCCTTGTGCCTAAAGTAGAAAAGAATATATACATACCGGGTTAGTGGCATTACGTTCTGGGCATTACACTGGGGTCGATTTCATCGACTTACGAGGGACGTTCAATAAGTAATGCCTCTGACACACTTGCAGTTGTTTGATCAAGCTGAAATTTTGCATGTGTAATTATTTATATCTCTATAGATTAAGTGGCAAATTACAGCTCTGAACTAATTGTGGTTTCTGATTTACCGGTGTTTGAACTGAGTCAAGTGTGAAATGGAGCCTGTTGAGTGTCGAGCAGTGATCCGGTTTTTGTATTTGAAAGGACGCACACCACGGGAGACTTTTGATGAAATGAAAGTAACTTATGGTGATGATGCCCCATCATATGACCTTGTAAAACGCTGGCATCGTGAATTCAAACATGGTCGGAACTCTGTGGAAACAGCTCCCAAATGTAGTCGCCCCACTTCTGCCATTGATGAGGCATCTGTCCGTCAAGTTGAGGCTGCCATTTTGGAAGATCGACGCATAACTATTCGCCAAATAGCCCATGAGGTCAAGATTAGTACCGGGTCTGTGGAAACTATCATTCATGGCCATTTGCATATGCAAAAGGTGTCTGCCAGATGGATTCCCAGGTTGCTCACACCTTTCCAGAAGCAAGAACGCGTTGAGTGCTCGAGGATGAATTTGGAGATGTGCCAAGAGGATGAGTCAACATTTTTCAAAAGACTGATTACACAGATGAAACCTGGGTCCATCACTATGATCCAGAGACCAAAGCCCAGTCAATGCAGTGGAAGCACCGTGACTCACCTCCTCCAAAGAAGGCAAGGGTGCAGCCCTCCGCTGGCAAGGTCATGCTCACAGTCTTCTGGGACCAGGATGGAGTAGTGATGACAGATTTCCTGGCAAAGGGTGCCACAATTACAGGAGCCTATTATGCTTCACTTTTGAGGAAATTAAGAGAAGCTATCAAAATCAAGAGGCGGGGCAAGATCAGCAAAGGCATCCTCCTCCTGCAGGACAACGCTCTGGTCTACAACTCGCGTATCGCCAGATCAGAAGCACAGACGTGTGGCTATTAACTCCTCCCCCATCCCCCTACTCTCCTGACCTTGCACCCTCTGATTTTCACCTCTTCCCAGCCATGAAGTTGTTTTTGAAAGGAAAGCGTTTCCCAGATGATGCAGCCTTGATTTCTGAAGTCACGTCGTGGTTGGAGGACCAAGCTGGGGTCTTCTACAAAATCGGTCTCCAGAGCTGCATCAAACGATGAGAGAAATGCGTAACTCTGGGTGGTTCCTATGTAGAAAAAGACTAATAACTGTGCCAAGTTTCGTTGCTCTACTGCTATGGAAAGTGGGTCAGGGGCATTACTTATTGAACGCCCCTCGTAGCCCCACCTCAAAATTGCTGGCATTGTGCCAAGATTTGGCACTGATATATACGTACCAGATGCCAGGAATGTGTTTAATGTGTTAAATTGGTAGATCCAATTGTGTTACGCCACTATATTTAATAATAATAATAATAATAATAATAATTCTTTCTACTGGAAGCACAAGGCCTCAAATTTGGGGGAAGGAATAGTCGATTACATCGACCTCAGTACGTAACTAGTACTTATTTCATCGACCCTGAAAGGATGAAAGGCAAAGTCGACCTCGGCAGAATTTGAACTCAGAACGTAGCGACGGGCGCAATACCGGAATAATAATAATTATTATTTCTTTTACTTCTTTCAGTCATTTGACTGCAGCCATGCTGGAGCACCGCCTTTAGTCGAACAAATCGACCCCGGGACTTATTGTTTGTAAGCCCAGTACTTATTTTATCGGTCTCTTTTGCCGAACCGCTAAGTAACGGGGACGTAAACACACCAGCATCGGTTGTCAAGCAATGCTAGGGGGACAAACAGACACACAAACACACACACATATATATATACGACGAATAATGATAATAATAATAATAATAATATTAATAATAATAATAATAATAATAATAATAATAATAATAATAATAATAATAATAAATTTCATTTATTAGCCACTAGGGCCGACATATAGGGAACAATACAAAAGACATGGACAGTGGGGATTTGACATAAAAACAACGAGTACACAATTAAAACAGTAATAATAATATCCAACAAAAGAATATAACAAAGTTCCCCAATAGAGGTGGGTAACCACTGGAGTTGGCTCAGGTACGCCATTCATCCTGAACCACTCGACGCTTCGAGGGTAACTGGGAAGAGCACTTTTCTCTCCTAAAAATTCTCTAGCCTACAGGCGCATTATTAGAGTAGGACTACTCACACGGGCCCTTTTCGTTACATTCACCCATCTTTTAGCAAATGTACTGGGAGGCAGCACTTCCCTCTCTACCCTCATCTTCCTTTCCAAATGAAATTTGGAAAAGTTGATGAGAGATTGGCCGAAGAGAAAAGCGTCTGTCTTCAGTCTTTTCAACCTAGTCCACCATATAACCTCTTTCGCAACTGCTGTCAAAATGGTAAGACAACAAAAGAATGAAAGAGACGTCGATATTATGTAAATAGAGTAATTTATCTGTAAATGTAATATGTGACAGTTATTCGGTAGCCATGATAAAACTCCGAGTTTCGGATGCCGAGGTGGAATCCACACCACCATCTCTTCATTATCCGGCCATCGTATTGCATTTTTTCGATGACCGGATAACTGCAGAGATGGCGGCGTGGATTTCCACCTCGGCATCCGAAACTCGGAGTTTTATCATGGCTACCGAATAACTGTCACATATTACATTTACAGATATGTATATATATAATATATATTATATATATATATATATATATAATATAATATATATATAGTTTATCCAAACAAGAAAGCACAAAAAAAACACAACAACACAACAAATAAAGTATTATTGGACGCTCAGGAAAGAAGGAAAGAAGGAGGGCTTAACGTTTCGAGCGAAGCTCTTCGCCGGAAACATAGGAGAAGGAAAGATCCAGAGAAGGGAAGACAGAGGTAAAAAATCGCCAAC
>NC_043018.1:27296247-27316247 GCF_006345805.1 Octopus sinensis
CAAGCAGGATGCAGATGGTATTTGAGAAACTCCATCATCACCAGTATATGACTCTCTTCTGACCATTTACAAGGATCTTGTTTCTTTACCTCTGCTACATAAAAATGCTAAGATAAAAACAAAATGGCGTGCAACCATTGTTACAATATGTGAGGAACATAACGATGCAGTTTATAGGAATCGTCAACTTTCGAATTGTTGTGAATCTTTTGTACGTAAAGTTCGTATGAAACTGGAAACCTTCGGCGGGAATGTTGTCATTATATCAAACAGAGAAGAAAAATAAAAGAACAGTCTAAGCGTTTGGACTCTGTACAATGCAATTCATTCAACAGGTTCAAAACACTATCTATTATGATCCTGAAAAATAATGACGGCAATTGCCAGACGACTACAGATGCCGAAGTGGACTATCAGAAGTGTGGTGCATGTGTATATTCGATGCAAGTCCAATAAATGTCTGCAAAGACACAGGGAAACTGTTTGATTCAAGCGGTGCCAAGCGGTTTCTTAACAAGGTTAAAAAATCTCACGACAGTGCTATACTTTGGCACTTTTCTTATGAGAAAAACTTCAGCTAAAACTAAAAATCTAACAGGGGTTATATAGATGGTTGTGTGCCGATTAATCTCATTGTGAAGGCGCGTTGCTTAGTGGTTAGGGCATTCAGCTCATGATTGTGAGTTCAATTCCCGGTGACGTGTTGTGTCCTTGAACAAGACACTTTACTTCATGTTGCTCCAGTCCACTCAACTGGCAAAAACGAGTAGTACCTGTATTTCACAGGGTCAGCCATGTCACATTCTGTGTCACGCTGAACTTCCCTGAGAACTACATAAAGGGTACATGGGTTTATGGAGTGCTCAGCCACATGCACGTTAATTTTACGAGCAAGCTTTTCCGTTGATCGGATCAGCCGGGACCCTCGTCGTCGCAACCGACGGAATATTCCTCCTCTCTTCCCTCTAATCTCATGCCCTCAGGCTGATGTACACAAAATTTGCAGCAACTATAATGAGTTTAGGAGTGGTGCGCAACAAAGGATATGACATGCCGCCTCATCTTTTCGTCACAGAATTAACGTTGCTGAATACGTCGAGATGTACCAGCACCTCAGTTGTTAAGCCCTGGACGGACGAAATAAGCAGTAGAAGGTCATATGTGTCTCAACAAGAATCAGTACCTTCTCACAAAGCTCACGTAATCCAAGAATGGATATCAGACTGTCTTTACGATCATTGACCAGGAGATGTCCGAAATGAATAAGAACTGTTCAGTGTAGACGTTTCATGATTGAGGTCCTGATTTAAAGCAGCCATCGAAACTAAAGACGGATTCACAGAATAATCTAAGCTTATCGAGAACATGCGCACAAAGTTTTGTTAAAATATATTTGACTTTTGCTAGATTAATGTTGTTTTAATAAGTAGCTAAATACCTCCTCAAATAACTCCACCCCTGTCTTTCTCCCTACTGGCTCTGTCCACCGCTATATATACAATATATAATATATCATATATATATATATATATATATATATATATATATATATATATATATATATATCTGTATGTATATTCGTACACACCTTCATAAATGCAAACATACAAACATACATAAAATAAATACTTATATGTGTGGTGTGTGTTTGTGTGTGTGTGTGTGTGTCTGTGTGTCTGTGTGTCTGTGTGTGTATATTTATATGGCCGAGTCGTTAGCACTCTGGACGAAATGCTTAGCAGGATTTCGCTCGTTCCTATGTTCTGATTTCAAATTCCGCCAAGGTCGACTTTGCCATTTTTATAGGTGCAGGCGTGGCTGTGTGGTAAGTAGCTTGCTTACCAACCATATGGTTCCGGGTTCAGTCCCACTGCGTGGTACCTTGGGCAGGTGTCTTCTACTATAGCCTCGGGCCGACCAAAGCCTTGTGAATGGATTTGGTAAACGGAAACTGAAAGAGGCCCGTCGTATATACGTATATATATGTATATGTGTGTGTGTGTCTGTGTTTGTCCCCCCTCCCCAACATTACTTGACAACCGATGCTCATGTTTACGTCCCTGTAACTTAGCGGTTCGGCAAAAGAGACCGATTGAATAAGTACTAGGCTTACAAAGAATAAGTCCGACTAGAGGCGGTATTCCAGCATGGCTGCAGTCAAATGACTCAAACAAGTAAAAGAGAGTATATATATATATATATATATATATATATATATATCTTTTCGCGGACTTTTTCGCAAGGTACTCCGTCGGTTACGACGACGAGGGTTCCAGTTGATCCGATCAACGGAACATTCTGCTCGTGAAATGAACGTGCAATTGGCTGAACACTCCACAGACACATATATCCTTAACGTAGTTCTCGGGGAGATTCAGCGTGACACAGAGAGTGACAAGGCTGGCACTTCGAAATACAGGTACAACAGAAACAGGAATGAAGAGTGAGAGAAATTTGTGGTGAAAGAGTACAGCAGGGTTGGCCACCACCCTCTGCCGGCGCCCCGTGGAGCATTAGGTGTTTTCGCTCAATAAACAATCACAGCGCCCGGTCTGGGAATCGAAACCGCGATCCTACGACCGCGAGTCCGCTGCGCCTCCACAATGTGTGTATGTCGAGCTGGCAGAACGGTTAGAACGCCGGGCGAAATGCGTAGCCGTAATTTCGTCAGCCGTTACGTTGTGAGTTCAAATTCCGCCGAGGTCGACTTTGCCTTTCATCCTTTCGGGGTCGATTAAATAAGTGCCAGTTACGCACTGGGGTCAATGCAATCGACTGAATCCCTTTGTCTGTCCTTGTTTGTCCTCTCTATGTTTAGCCCCTTGTGGATAATAAAGATATATATATATATATATATATATATATATATATATATATATATAGCCACACACACACACGCATACACGCACACACATATATGCATACACTTTCACTCTTTGATATATGTATGTAAGTGTGCGTGCATGCGCGCGCGCGTGTGTGTGTGTGTTTGCGTATGTGTGTGTAGACGCTTTGATCCTAAGGAGGTCGTGAGGAGACGTTTTCCTTCATCACTTCCCCCTCCCCACCACCACAATCACCGTCACTACTACTACTACTACTACTACTACTACTACTACTACTATACTACTACTACTACTAACAGCACCACTACTTGGTGCCAGATGTCTTGCAGAAGTAACAGCTAAATTCTCCTGATTTCAGGTTTTTGTTCTGAAGAAAAGGAAGGACACCAGAGTCCGAGATAGAGTGAGATGAATTATTTGTAAAGTGGATTGTCAAGGATGGAACGTCTATGATCATAGGTCTGCTCGGCCAAAGTTTACCCGTGTTTAAACAACAATAATGAAAACAATGACTACTACTACTACTACTACTACTACTAGTGCTGCTGCTGCTGCTGCTCTACTCCCCCTCGTAACTTAGCAGTTCGGCAATAGACACCGATTGAATAAATACCGGGCTTAGAATAATGTGCTGGGTTCGATTTGTTCGACTAAGCCAGGAGTGCTCCAGTATGGACGCAGTCTAATGACTAAAACCATTCAAAGACGAAAGGTAAAAAGACAACAGTAACTGCTACTACTACTACTACTACTACTACTACTACATCACCACCCGGCCCACTACATGTACCACATGCACCAACACCATCGCATGCGGCAGCAGCATCATCACCACCAGCAACACCAACACCATTACAACGACAATAAACCATCACCGCCGCCGCCGCCGCCATCTTCATGAAAGCTACAGCAACGACGGTAACATTACTACCACCACCACCACCACCACCACCACCACCACCACCACCACCTCCACCACCGCCATCACCGCCACCTTCGCCACCACCATCGCCGCCAACACCCGCCACCACCGCCACCTACAACCAGTAAACAGCTTCACTAAGCTGTCCTATGTAGGCAATGTTCTAGCTATAAACATTAGCTTATCTAGGCCAGTTTTATGCTTGCAGTGCTATTTTAAGTCCTCATCATTCCTCTTACTCCACCTTTCACTCAACTCAGCTCTCTCTCTCCTCTCTCTCTCTCTCTTCTCTCTCTCTCTCTGCCCACTACACTCATTTCCTCTTTCCCTCATACACACACTCTCTCACTCCCTCACCCCTCTCTCTCACTGTATCTCTCTTGCTTGCTTCTCTCATTGCCATTTTGGTATATCTACTATCCCTACGACTCACTCTTAACCTATATCTCGCTATATATGTGTGTCTATCTCGCTCCCGCTATCTATCTATCTATCTATCTATCTATCTATCTATCTATCTATCTATCTATCTATCTATCTATCTATCTATCTATCTATCTGTCTGTCTGTCTGTGTGTCTATCTGTCTCTGTCTATCTGTATGTCTATCTATCTATCTATCTATCTATCTATCTATCTATCTATCTATCTATCTATCTATCTATCTATCTATCTATCTATCACCCCCTCTCTCTTTTTCCCTCTCTCTATCCCTCTCTCTCTTTCTCTATTTCTCTCCTATTTCTCTCTCTCTATCTTATCTCCATTTCTTATCTGTCATAGCTTTATGGGCGGGAGTTAACGGCAACGGCGTGTGAATAGGTGAGTGATGATGATGATGATGATGAGGAGGAGGAGGAGGAATTTTATTTTAATTTTCAATCAGTTTTCCTGAGATAAAAGAAAAAAAAGGTACAATATTCACTAATTCTACCACAAAGAGATCTTGACAAATTACATACAATTTGTGCTCGCATTCACGTTCGAAACTCGGCAAAGTAATGCATGCTGAAAGGAGTTGGATGGGAGTGATGGTGATGGTGTTGGTGGTTATGGTGGGAGCAACGCTTGATGGGGATACACTGCGGTACCTAGAAAAACGCATCTGAGAGGAGAGTAAAAGTATGGAACGAGCCTCGGAGTTAGTAGTAGTAGTAGTAGTGGTGGTGGTGGTGGTGGCGGTAGTGGTGGTGGTTATTGCATATGATGTTTGTTTGTTTGTTGAGCGAAGCGGTCTTCGTCTCAGAGTGGGAGAAGTCCGAAACGTGGTCCTTTGCTATTCGTAAGACCCGCAGAAGAGAGAGCAGGTTAACCCCCGACACCGAGAGCATCGACGGATGGATGAATGTGCATCCAGGCTCAGCAGTTGCGTAGGAAGTCGAGGACAAGAAACAGGAAGAAAGAGTGAGAGAAAGTTGGAGCGAAAGGGTACAACAGGGGTCGCAACTACCCCCTGCCGGAGCCTCGTGGAGCTTTAGGTGTTTTCGCTCAATAAACACACACAACGCCCGGTCTGGGAATCGAAACCGCAATCCTCCGACCGCGAGTCCGCTGCCCTAACCACTGGGCTATTGAGCCTCCCCTCACCACGCATTATCCAGTGTCGAGAATCTTCCTGTGTTTTAAGAGAGGAGGTTAAGGTGTGAGTCTGAGGGATATCAAGCTGCTATTTCTAAGTAATCAAGTCACTCCTTATGCAGGGTAGAGGTTCCCAATATTTTCTGTTAAACAACATAAATTTTTTTCATTTTCTTAATAATCAAAATAAATGATACTTTAATCAAGTTTCATTAGCAAGTAAACATCATATCGCAAACCACGTGACACTAGTCACGTGCTTAACTGCACGAATATTTGTGACATTGCATATATATTCTTTTCTACTCTCGGCACAAGGCGTGAATTTTTTTCGGGGGGCGGGGGTCAGTCGATTAGATCGACTCCAGTACGCAACTGGTACTTGATTTATCGACTCCGAAGGATGAAAGGCAAAGTCGACCTCGGCGGAATTTGAACTCAGAACGTAAAGACAGACGAAAGACCGCTAAGCATTTCGCTCGGCGTGCTAACGTTTCTAATTTTTCCATTTTTTTTATTGCCCACAAGGGACTAAACATAGAGGGGACAAACAAGGACAGACAAAGGGATTAAGTTGATTACATCGACTCTCAGTGCGTAACTGGTACTTATTTAATCAATCCCGAAAGGATGAAAGGCAAAGTCAATCTCGGTGGAATTTGAACTCAAAATGTAACGGCAGACGAAATATCGCTAGGGATTTCGCCCGCTGTGCTCGCGTTTCTGCCAGCTCGCCGCCTTGACTTTGCATGTATATTTCATAACCATAAGTACTGGCCAAGATTTATAAGAATTCACTGAATTTTTGCATTCAACCCGAGATTATCTTCAATGTTGCAGGTTTATTTCGAGGGTTTTCCGGTTGCTTTAGGAAATCTCTCCTTCCCAAAAGAACTTATTTAAATTGAATATACCAGCCATATATCATGCTTAATGTATATACACAGTCGTCAGGCAAAATACGGTGGTTCTCGTCCGAGATAAAAATCTCTTAAAGACGCACTGTATTTGAAAACACGCTACATACATCGGGGTGAAACGAAAAATCCTCTCCGCAGAACTGCAAGCGACAACCCCACGGGCATTTGCACATCCTTGGACCTTGTCAATGATGTATAATGGCAGCCACATGCCTGGACAAGGTCTGTTGTCTCCAATGTATAGTTAACAGTAAACAATACATTCACTGACATTGCGATGAGCTGCCAAGCTGAATAAAAAATCCGTGATACACAATTAAAACAGAATAAAATTAACATAGAATCTACGTATCGTATTTCACTCGGAAAGACGAGTCAGAAAGGAATGCAATTTTTTTATTTGCACGAACTTATTCTTGCATATACAGGATAAAGGAAGGTGAGACAAAAACATTTGAAGTTTAGGTGCAGCCCATCTTACGGGCCTTCCCCACTATGAATCCATCGACCCAATTTCACTTTCAAATTTAATGTAATATAAATATTATATTAACGCAGGTCATGTGTGAACATGTGTATTATAAATAAAATGAGACAACAAAGCCAAGGCATTGTGAAATTTCTAGGTCACTTATAAAGAGAAAGGTAGTCTCACAGCTGTTTCAGAGATATGAGGGATATCCCTCATCAGAGACGATATGTGAGAGTTAAATGGAGGGAATATATATATATATATATATATATATTATTATTATATATATATATATATTATATATACATACACACACACACTATAAAATATCACCCCACCTCAGGACACCTCACACATATTCATTACTTACATTCTTATCTCTTCCTACTCTCCCTACTCCACTCTCACCCCCTCATAATATATTGACCACCAACTAACACTCCTTTTTCTTTTCACATTTTTTCAATTTCTTACACTTCTTACAAGGACAGACAAACGGATTAAGTCGATTCCATCGACCTCAGTGCGTAACTGGTACTTTACTTATCGGTGCCGTATGGTTGAAAGGGAAAGTCGACCTCGGCGGAATTTGAACTCAGAACGTGACGGCAGACGAAATACGGCTGCGCATTTCACCCGGCGTGCTAACGTTTCTGCCAGCTCGCCACCTTAGTCAGTGTGTTAATATCTGAAACAATAAAACGAAGACTATAAATAGATGCAACTATAAAGTTTCTGGTGTTGATTCTCCATTTGTGGATAATTCATGAGTCATTCACTTGCTGTAAAACAAGGATGTGTAAACTTATATCCTAAGTATTAATTAATTTAGATTCATTAATTAATATACATAGTTCCTAACGTGGTGTGCTAGTAGACTCGTTAGCTGTCATATGATCCTCTTTGCGGTATGTCTTCCTGCTCTGTACATTTTAAGTTCAAATCTTACTGAAGCCAACTTCACCTCTCATTATGCCATAATCTATAAAAGAAGGAATCAGGCAAGCCAAATAGTGGGTATTGGTATCGAAGAAAACCGTCATTATCCCTAACATCATTCATCATCATCAACCCCTGGACATTACTGTGTGAAACCACGGGGCTCCTACGGCCGCTTACCCGGTTTCATGGCGTCTAAGTGACCGGGATCCCCGAACACCCCAACCCGAACGTGATGTTAGCCGGTCGCAGATTTACGCATTTACAACTGAGTGGAACAAAGTGAAACGAAGTGTTTTGTTCGGGAGCACAAAGCTTCTCAGCCACATGGTTCCAGGTTCAGTCCCACTGCGTGGCAACTTCGGCAAATGTCTTCTGCTATTAGCCCCGGGCCGACCAAAGCCTTGCGAGTGCATTTGCTAAAACAGAAACACTTAAAAACCAGTTGCTTCATATATATATATATTTCTCTTCTATTCTTTTTCTTGTTTCAGTCATTTGACTGCGGCCATGCTGGAACACCGCCTTTCAGTCGAACAAATTGATCCCAGGACGTATTCTTTGTAAGCCTAGTACTTATTCTATTGGTTTCTTTTGCCGAGCCGCTAAGTTACGGGGACATAAACACACCAACATAGGTTGTCAAGCGAGACAAACACAGAAAAACAAATACATAAATATATACATACATATAAACATATATTATCATCGTGGCACTCCGTCGGTTACGACGACGAGGGTTCCAGTTGATCCGATCAACGGAAAAGCCTGCTGGCGAAATTAACGTGAAAGTGGCTGAGCACTCCACAGACACGTGTACCTTTAAAGTAGTTCCCGGGGAGATTCAGCGAGACACACTGAGTGACAAGACTGACCCATTGAAATACAGGTACAACAGAAACAGAAAGAAAGAGTGAGTCAAAATTGTGGTAAAATTGTGGTAAAAGAGTACAGCAGGGTTCTCCACCGCACCCGGCCGGAGCCTCGTGGAGTTTTCAGTGTTTTCGCTCAATATACCCTCACAACGCTCGGCTGGGAATCGAAACCGCGATCTTACGACCGCGAGTCAATTGCCCTAACCAATGGGCCATTGCGCCTCCACACACATATATATGGAGGAGCAATCGCCCAGTGGTTAGGGATCACGGTTTCGATTCCCAGACCGAGCGTTGTGAGTGTTTATTGAGCAAAAACACCTAAAGCTCCATATGTATAACCACACACACACACCACAACACACACACACACACACACACACACCACACACACACACACACACACACACCATATAATATTATATATATATATACATATATACATGGACAGACACCCCACTCGTATCACTATCGAACCAAAAATTTAACTACGGCCTGTCCACTTAGCGTTACCTGCCACTTTTGGGTTTTCTAGATACTAATACCTCTCATACCCTTGAGATATATATATATATATATATATATATATATATATATATGTATACCCACATATAATAAAAACTGTATTTTAACGTGTATGAGGAACCCTCTTTTATAAGGAGCCCCCTAATTTGAGGGATTAAAATTGGAAGGAAAGGTTTTGTAAGGGATCATAATACTATCCATGTATACGAAGCTCCCATATTTTTTTCAAACTGATTATATAATGTATATATTATATATATATAATATATATATATATATATATATATATATATATATATAACCCAAAATAAGCAACAAGAATGGATCCGGTAATTTAGTACAATTGTTTCATACTATAACAATTTATTAAAGCTGCAAATATAATATGTCAAGTAATCTTCAGCTAATTTCATATAGGTTTTCCAATAATGTAAAGTTCTCAAATCAATTAGTAACCTCTTAGAGAGTCTAGATATACCGATAAAGTTGTGGACATAATATATATATATATATATATATATATATATACATACGAGGGGTTTCTTTCAGTTTCCGTGTACCAAATCCACTCAAGGCTTTGATCGGTCGAGGTTATAGTAGAAGCCTCTTGCCCAAGGTGCTACGAAATGGGACTGAACCCAGAAACATGGCGTTGGTAAGCAAGCTACTTACCTACTTACCACACAGCCACTCCCACAGTTAGTTTTGTTTTATTACTGTATTCTTGTCTTTTTTTCTTTTTAATTTGTGGTGCATTGGAAAAATAACATTAAAATACAAATGTACTTAGCATATAATACAGACTATATTTCAAGTGCGATAGTTAGAAAAAAAATTATGATGCTATGGTCTTCCTTACACACAAATGTCACACCATAATGCACCCAATTTTTACTTCCTACATTTTAATTTTTTGTGCTTTCGCTTTCCGTTTTCCGTTTTCTTTAACCTTCCGCGTTTTCTATATGCCACCTTCAAAGTTTTTTCGCGTTCCTTCCTTATTAAATTTTTTAGTTCGTTATATGTAGTTTGTGCCTGATGAATATGTTTGAGATATTTCTCAACATATGAAACTATTAGTGGATCTTTTCGGTTTGAACGGCAGTTTTTAACATAATTTCTAGGTAACTAAAATATTTTAAACTTCGTATACTGGTAGAATGTGTTTATAAAACATCCTTTTCTCCTGGCTTTATTGAGAAAATTCTATGGTTTGTAAGATAATTGTTGTTTTTTTTCTTCAATTTCTGCAATTTCAACCAATCAGTGACGTCTATTGAGTTAAAAAGCATACTGTGCCGTATGAATATGTCCCTCGTTTAAGAAGCAGATTGGGTTTATTTACATTTGTGAAGAAAAAAAGATACCCTTCCCCCACCCCTAACCCTAACCCTAACTAACTAACCCTAACCCTAAAAGAGATTGAAATGCAATAGATCGATTCTAGGGTCATAATTATAGGTGACAATTTCATATGACACCGCTAGAAAATACTGCCGTTCAAACCGAAAAGATCCATATTAGTGGCACTTAAAGACATGTGTTGTGTCCTTTAAATAAATAAATAAATAAATAATATATATAGGCGCAGGAGTGGCTGTGTGGTAAGTAGCTTGCTAACCAACCACATGGTTGCGGGTTCAGTCCCACTGCGTGGCATCTTGGGCAAGTGTCTTCTGCTATAGCCCCCAGGCCGACCAATGCCTTGTGAGTGGATTTGGTAGACGGAAACTGAAAGAAGCCTGTCGTATATATGTATATATATATATATGTGTGTGTGTTTGTGTGTCTGTGTTTGTCCCCCTAGCATTGCTTGAGAACCGATGCTGGTGTGTCTACGTCCCCGCCACTTAGCGGTTCGGCAAAAGAGACCGATAGAATAAGTACTGGGCTTACAAAGAATAAGTTCCGGGGTCGATTTGATCGACTAAAGGCGGTGCTCCAGCATGGCCGCAGTCAAATGACTGAAACAAGTAAAAGAGTAAAAGAGAGAGTATATATATATATGTATGTGTGTGTGGTGTGGTGTAATATAACATAAACGGAAAACGACAAAAACAAGTCAAGTGACTTGCTTCTTGTTTTGTTTGATGTTATGTTATCGTCTATTTTTCCTCATGTTGCGTTTTATTGATTTCCGCTTGTGTTCTTTATGTCCTACCTTTGATTTGTACATATATACATATATATGTAGGTATGTCATATATGTATGTATATATGCATATATGTATATATTTTTATATATATATATAGATATATAGATATTATTTATATTATATGATATATATAATATATATATATATATATATATATATATATAATATATGCATATGTATATGTACATATATATATATAAATACAAAATGGAACAAGAACGCAAAACATCCAGATAGACGATACAAAGAAAACAAGGACGGGTCATTCGAAGCCTTCTATCCTCAGTCAAACACCAGATTATCATCGCAATTTCGGCTGATTATTCTTGAGATTGCTCCAATCTGGCCAGCCCGAAGGAAAAACTAAGCTTAGAGCATTAGATTCTTTGGAAGAAAGCAGCGAGTGTATACAAAAACAAGGACGGAAAAGACGGACAAAGTCATATATATATATATATATATGTATGACTTTTCTTTTTAACGATTTCTGTTTTTGAATAATTGAACCGCGGCCATGCTGGAGGATTTTAGTCGAACAAACCGACCCAGAACTCATTTTAAGACTTATTAAAAAAGAAAACCTTATTTTTAAGACCGACATGTAAACGCTTATTATATCTGTCTATTTTGCCGATCATCTATGTTATGGGAACATAAACACACCAACACTGGTTGTCAAGCGGCAATGGGTGTGTGTGCAAATACACACACAGAAAGATGCATACATATATATCTATATACATGACAGGCTTCTTTCAGTTTCCGTTAACCAAATCTACTCAAGGCTTTGGTAAGCCCGAACCTATAACAGAAGACACTTGCGCAAGATGCCATGTAGTGGGAATGAACCCGATACGATTTGGTTACATACAAAAATAACTATTCACACACAAAACTCATTCATTTTGAAAATCAATGTAAACTGTGAAACCGGTTAAATGACTGAAGCAATCAAAAGATAACAGATATATAAATATTCTCAGTGATTTTGTGTTTATTCTTATTCTCTGACGAGCAAAACGCACCCCGTCCAATGGACTGTGCTGAATCATATCTGCTAAATAGAAATTAACCAGTGTTTTCTTTTCATTAGAAAATAATTAAGCATGCCTTTATTTCAATAAAATTTTTCATTTTGTTAAACGAAGTTAAGGCAAAAAAATAATAATAAACCACTTCTTGAGAAACCAAATAGCCTTTCCTTCCTTCATGCCAAGTTTGAAGAAAATATCCCTTTTGCATCTTACATTTTTGGTCTCTTAAATATACTGCATTTTGTGGCATTATTTCAAACCAGCCGACTTGTTTGGCGCAAACTGCACGTGCATTTTTCTCGCGTGCATGTAATATCGATCGCAACAGCAGATGTACTTGCGCGTACAAATGCACGTTCCCACAGCTTTATCGATCGTGTTCTCACCTGGAATCAATTTTTGCAATTTTTTCAAGACTTATACACGCCCTGATACCGTTGGTATCTACATATCAAATTTGAGCGCAATTGGATGGAGGATACCCGAGATTCTAGAAGACACACACACACAGACAGACAGAACGGATTTTATATAATAGATTAACTTCAAGTGATATAAATAGAAGAGTATTTAACTAGCTTCCTGTTACTATCTAATCACATTCCTTTTATTACCTTTCGAATATTCTTCCTTATACTGTGAATCTAATAACCTTCTTGCTAGTCTATCTAATAATATTCCTGCTAACGTCTATCTAAGTCATCTTCCTGTTGCTGAAATCTGTTATAATCTTCCCTGTTACTGACTATCTAAACCAACGCAAAATTATGACCCGTCTAATAAAGCGTGATGCATGAAAACAATTAATTACTTCAGTAAACCGTCGCCTGCTTTAAAGAATATTTTTTGTTAAACTAGACCGTGGGGGGAAAAATCCAGGAACTTAATTAAAAATTCGAAAAAAATGTTCTGTTTTGGAAAGTGAATTTGATTTCTTTATTGTTGCTATCATCATCATCATCCCAACCACCACCACCACCACCACCACCACCATCATCATCATCATCATCCTCATCATCATCATTATTATTACCATCATTAAGGTGGCGAGCTGGCAGAAGCGTTAGCATGCTGGACGAAATGCTTAGCGGTGTTTCGCCCATCACTGCGTTCTGAGTTCCAATTCCGCCGAGGACGATTTTTGTCTTACATCTTTTCGGGGTCGATAAATTAAGTACCAGTTACGCACTGGGGTCGACGTAATTGACTAGTCTCCTCCCAAATTTCAGGCCTTGTGCTTATAGTAGAATGGATTATTATTATTATTATTATTATTATTATTATTATTATTATTATTATTATTATATTATTATTATTATTATTATCATCATTATTGAGTGAGAAAGCAGTGCATGCCATCAAAGTGACACTGGGGTAAAAATAAACGAAGTCCAGTATACCCATCATGATTACCGTCTGATAAGGGTACACCAGGCACATGCATCACAACCATATATGCGCAACATAGTGATCTCATATCAAGATAAACAACGCATGACCTTGCAGTTGGGGTCCAGTTAGAATTTTCTTCTGGTCGAGTAGCCCATCCAGCTCAAAAGATCCCTGAATAAGGATTGTTTAAGGATGTTGAATGAACCACCCATATTTCCAAAGATGAATTATCCAAACCTCCAAGAATTCCTCTCAATACACGGTTATGATGCTCCCCCACTACTTCTGTTCGTGATCAGAGATGCACATATCATCAGCCACTAAATTGTGCTGCTTAAGTCAAATATGTTAGGTAAAATAATTAACTTTTATTCTTTTATTCTTTTACTTCTTTCAGTCATTTGACTGTGGCCATGCTGGAGCACCGCCTTTTAGTCGAGAAAATCAACCCCGGGACTTATTCTATGTAAGCCTAGTACTTATTCTATCGGTTTGTTTTGCCGAACCGCTAAGTTAAACACACCAGCATCGGTTGTCAAGCGATGTTGGGGGGACAGACACAGACACAAACATATACACCTACATACATATATATATACATATATGCGACGGGCTTCTTTCAGTTTCCATCTACCAAATCCACTCTCAAGGCTTTGGTCGGCCCGAGGCTAAAGTAGAAGACACTTGCCCAAGGTGCCACGCAGTGGGACTGAACCCGGAACCCGGAAGCTTGATAAGCAAGCTACTTTATATCTTACACTGGCATAAAGGCAGGACACAGATAATGTAGCTTTACGGGCTGGACACAAACATTAACGAGATGAATGATAATGATGCAATAATGAAAAAGATGGGAGAAGCCAGAAAGCGCCCGCCGACCCTCTGGTTCTCTTTAACATTGTAAAACGCATAAACTGAGGTCTTAATCCTCTTACGATTTTAGAATACAATATTTAGACTTAAAAGTTCATACAGATACAATATACATTTTATATTCAAATTTGAGGCAACTAACCTCTGCAACCTTGCGATCTGTAGGCTTTCCTGCAACCGCACAGCCACTCCTACGCCTATATGAATGCTTACAGCATCTAGGGTTCCCAAGCGGTCACCCATCTAAGTACTGACTTGGCTCGACGTTGCTTAACTTCGGTGATCGGAAGAGAACCGGTGCTTTCAACGTGATATGGCACCTAGGTTTCAGAAGCAGTCACTCATCTAAGTATATCTAATAATAATAAAAATAATATCAATAATAATAATAATAATAATAATAATAATATAATAATAATTAATAATAATAATAATAAAATAATAATAAAATAATAATAATGATATATATATATATATATGTATATATATGTATATATATATATATGTATATATATATATCTCTTATTATAAAAGGCAGATTTTATCTGCCTCCCTTTGTCACTTATAGAAATCTACAATATAGGATTTCTTCAATTACAATTTACCTAGCATTTTTAAGAGTAGAATGCATCGGGTCATGCCAGGTCCAGTTTTTAAAATTTAAACTCCAATTAAGCAAAATTTACAGAAAACTCACATTCTGGTGTGTATGTCAAATGCTTATCTTAGTCTGGTTTACAGCACACGAAAACGCACACACACAGTGTGCAACGAATAAACTGAAACTAATTCACTGTGTGTGTGTTGACAGGTAGACAATAGAATGCGATGGCGATGGCGATGTAATATTTGTTTCTGTCTATCACGCTGATAGACACATGAGTAAAATGTATGGCAAGCTAAGAGATAAGAGTGAGTGAAAATGTTCTTGGAAGAGAGTAAATAGCGACAGAGTGATTTGAGGAAGACTAAACTGAAAGTATGAAACAGTGTTTATGTATAAACAGACGACACTTATATATAGTTATTAATAAATGTATGCATCCGTTTAACCCTTTCGTTACCAACCGCCCGAATTTACCTATTCATATTTAAATGAGAATATCAGAGTAAATCTCTTTAGTACATTCGTGAAAACACGTATTATACTTCGTAAACACTTCAAATACAGTTTTGTACAAAAATCGAAGAGTAATTTTAATTCCGTGAATTATGGGAGATTTTTTTCCGAAATTTGTTCCTATTGTGTTTTCAAAATTTGTAATTCTGACAAAAAATGGATACGAATTTCCTTATATCAAGCAGCAAGTCAGAATTCGAAGGATTTTCTACTGAAGACTTCATAAATCTAACTCTATGACTGAAAAAAAAAAGCATCTTTATATAAGAGTGAAGTTGTGTGTCTGTCTCCTACGATTAGATTCGTAACTACTCCCACATTTTGCGGTGCAGTTTAACCAAAAGCGGGTATCTATAGTCGTGATTCATATCGAGCCCTTCTGGGTATTAGCGCGCGTCTACGATGAGTCTACGATTTAAAAAAATTTACCATCATATTTTTCCATTTTAATGCATTTTTTTTCGCTTTTATATAAGGAAAGTAACTCTCTAAAAATATCTACGATGTGTCAACGATTTAAAAAAAAAATTACCTTAATTTTTTTTCAATTTTTAATGCATGTTTTTGCTATTTTTTGGTTATAACTCTCTAAAAATGCTTATATAGTTATTTCCCTTACAACCCGAGCAACGCCGGGCGATACTGCTAGTCTTATGATAAAAGGCAGATTTTATCTGCCTCCCAAACCGTTTGTTTTTTATACAATTCTACAATATAGAATTTCTTCAATTGGAATTTACCTATCATCTTTACAAGTAGATTCCATCGGGTCGTGGCATGTAAAGTTTTTTCAATTTCACCCCCAATTAAGCAAAAATTCGAGAAAAGTAAATATTTTACCATTTCCCTCTTTCATTTCAAGTGCTTCACTCCTACCATTACCACTACACTTTCTTCTCCTTTCTCTTTGCAAGTGTGCAACAATTAAAGTGAAAGTATTTATATAAAAGGGATGAGCAATTAATACTGGTTATCCTTTTTGCTAGAAGAAGATCCGCCGTGGTCTTATATGCTACACCACTGGTTTTCAATTCATATTAATCAAATTAGTATTCAATTTTTCACCCTTATTATGTGTGTGTGTGTATTAGCAATTCGTATAAAATTGCATCAATGACTTGAACTTGAATAAGTGGTTTCACATAAATGGGGATACATTAAAAAGGTTTGTTGTTATTATTATTACTGTTTGACTATTTGTAATCACGTTGTTGGTTCCTCGTCAGGGAAACGTTGTTGTGTCGCATTTGTTAAATAATTGTAAATCGTAACCCTCCCCCTTTCGGGAAGGGGCTTTGGTTATTGTTTTAAAATTGAATTGTGTCCCTGTTTGGGGAATTGACAATATTTTCACCGTCTTTGCGGAAGCATTTTGTTTTAAAATGCCTTCGATAGAAGAAAGTCCAAAATGAATTTCGCTGCAGCCGTACACTTCTATACAAGATCCAATTGATCGAAATTGCAAGAGACGGGCCTACAATTCCAGTCTGTTATATATTTTGAGTATTGTTATCACTAGCAATATCAAGATATAGCTTTCTATTTTGTATTTTATGTGTAGATGTATATATATATATATATAATATATATATATAATATATATATTATATATATTATATATATATATAGTGACATGTAATATGTGCACATATATATATATATACACATATATACATGCATAATATATCTACCCATACACACACACGTACACGTACACACACACATACATAGGGGCAGGTGTGGCTGTGTGGTAACAAACTACATTCGAAGATACTGTACTTGATATGGGCGGTATAGTACCTTGCCGGGTATTGGCCTACCTTCAACAAACCGGGAAGGCACAAACACTCTGTCTTCACATTTGCTGCGTGAGACATGTTTTAATGTTGACGAGCTTGCCGAGTACATAGCCGACAATGAGCCAAAGCTCCCTCCAGAACAGAAGTTCGCTTACAACTCCGTTGTTAATTCAGTCCGGGCCAAAGCTGGGGGATATGGCAGGTGTGGCTGTGTGGTAACAAACTACGTTCGAAGATACTGTACTTGATATGGGCGGTAGTGCCTTGCCGGTCTATGGCCTACCCTCAACAAACCGGGAAGGCACAAACACTCTTTCTTCACATTTGCTGCGTGAGACATGTTTTAATGTTGACGAGCTTGCCGAGTACATAGCCAACAATGAGCCACAACTCCTTCCAGAACAGAAGTTCGCTTACAACTCCGTTGTTAATTCAGTCCGGGCCAAAGCTGGGGGGATTTTTTTCCTGGACACTCCCGGGGGCACTGGGAAAACTTTTTGTCAACAAATTAATATTGGCTGAGATTAGGCGAACACAAGGCATTGCCCTAGCTGTGAAATCATCTGGAATTGCGGCTACTTTGTTGCCAGGCGGCAGGACAGCTCACTCCACTTTCAAGCTTCCGCTTGACTTAGCGAAGACTGAGACACCAACTTGCAACATCAGTAACAGCTCCGATCAGGCAGAAGTCTTCAGACGATGCAAGCTTATCGTTTAGGATGAATGCACGATGGCTCACAGAGGTGCTCTTGAGGCATTAGATAGATCTCTCAGAGACACCAAACACTCTTCAGCTCCCATGGGAGGCATAACACTTCTTCTTTCAGGGGACTTCTGACAAACACTTCCCGTTATTCCCAAAGGGACTAGAGCTGATGCAGTAAGTGCGTGTCTTAAGTCATCCACATTGTGGCCACTGGTGAAGACTCTCAAACTTCACACCAATATGCGTGCTCATATGCGACGTAATATCACATCAGCAGCATTTTCTCACACTCTCCTTGCACTTGGCGAAGGCAAAATACCAGGAGATGAAAATGGTAATATTGCCATCGATTCCATTTGTACAATTGTTAAAACGCCTTCTGATCTCAGAGATGCAGTGTTCCCAGATCTACAAGCTAATTATCAGAATATGGATTGGATTGGCCAAAGGGCTATTCTGGCCCCGAGGAATAAAGTTGGTGCCCCTATAATGCTCATTAGAAATTTGGTTCCCACAAAACAATGCAATGGCACACGTATAATTCAGTGCAATCATTAACAGTACTTTCAAGCAATTCAGCCCCGAGCATCGCCGGGCAATTCTTTAGTAGTATAATATATATAATATTATATAATATATATATATATATATATATATATATATAGTGACTGTCAAAAATTGTGAAGCATGACTGTCGCCACTACTACATGAACCTGAAGATTGCATAATTTAATGCATGAAAGTACTAGTTCAATCAGAATGAACATTTAACATTCTATTATTTTATTTTATTATATTATAATATATTATCTTATATATATCATTATAAGATTGTAAATAAAACGTGAAAATCAGATAAGGTTGGAATTCCTTTTTTAATATATTATATATATATATATATATATATATATATAATATATATGTATGTATGTATATATGGATGTATATATCTACGTGTGTGTTTCTGTGTCTGTGTCTATATTTGCACCCACCTCACCGCATCGTCGCTTCACAACTGGTGTTGGTGAGTTTATGTCCCCGTAAGATAGCGGTTCGGCAAAAAGAGAGAGAATAAAGACTAGCCTTACAAAGAATAAGTCCTGGTGTCGATTTGATCGGCAAAAGAAAAAAACCCAGAAAACAGAAACCCACTTCGGGGTGGTGCTCTAGCATGGCCGCACTCAAACTGACTAAAACAAGTAAAAGCAAAAAAGGAACACGGAAAAGGAAAAAAAAAATGGAAAGGAAAAGGTTTGCCAAGTTTTCATTGTTTAGGAAATTGTGATGGAATTACGTCATGGCGTAAAGTGACGTTGAAACATGAGAATGATGTGAGTTTCTATTGGTCGAAACAGTTGACTCTCACGATTTGCTGACTGACCAACGGTGATTTCTGAAAGGATCCGGGAAGATGAATAATGAGAGGAAACAGAAAGCTGTTGAAATAGAAAGCCGCCAGCCGAAAACAAAATGGTAAGCAGGGAATGGTAAAGAGAGAGAGAGAAAGAAAAGAGAGAAGGGTAAAGAAAGAGGGAGAGAGAGCGAGAGAGGATAAAAGAAAAGAAGATAGAAGAAAACAGAGGCAAAATAAAATTAAACAAAGAAAAGCAAAGTGAAAATTGAATGAGCGAGGAAATGAGAAAAAACTGGTATACATACATACGTATATATACATACATATATATATATATATTTATAGCCTTTGCATCCTGCTTTTCTTTTGATAAATATATATATATATATATACACAAATAAACACACACACACACACACATATATATATCAAGGTGCAGGCGTGGCTGTGGGGAAGAAGCTTGCATCTCAACCACATAGTCCCGGATTCA
>NC_043018.1:27321247-27328747 GCF_006345805.1 Octopus sinensis
CAGTTCCACTGCGTGGCACCTTGGACAAATCTCTTCTACTATTATCTCGGGCCGATCAAAGACTTGTGAGTGGATTTGGTAGACGGAAACTGAAAGAAGCCCATCGTGTTTTCCAAAAGTGATGGGACAAACACAGACATGAAGACACACACACACACACACACACACACACACACACACACACACACACACATATTTTGTATTCACTATGTTGAACCGTTAATCTTTACACATTTTTTCTCCCAGCGTTTTTATCCCCTCCCAGCTTAATCATTTCAGCTGAAGAGCGTCGGCTCGAAACGTAAAAAGTGTTAAACTAATAAACTTGCTTGTTGTTCCTGTACATGTTTTCGTCTTTTGTAAATTTGTAAATTTAAAATATATATATATATCGTTCAAATTTACACTGCATTGGTGGATTTAATTTCTTTATTTGGGAGTTAAGTGTGAAAATATCCTAGTGTCTTAACAGTTCTTCAAGCCGATCATATGGAGAAAGGTGTTCGCCTCCATATTGTGGTAAAAAGTTTGCCTCGCAACCACATCGTTCCGGGTTCAGTTCCACTGCGTGCACCTTCGACAAATCTCTTCTACTATAGTCTCGGGCCGAAAAAGACTTGTGAGTGGATTTGGTAGATGGAAACTGAAAGAAGCCCGTCGTGTTTTCCAAAATGGAGACGAATACCTTTCTCCATGTGATTGACTTGAAAAATTGTTAAGACACTAGGATATTTTCGGAGTCAATTAAATAAGTATCAGTTACGCACTGGGGTCGATATAATCGACTTAATCCGTTTGTCCTCTCTGTGTTTAGCCCCTTGTGGGTAGTAAAGAGATAGGTATTTCGTCTGCCACTACGTTCTGAGTTCAAATTCCGCCGAGGTCGACTTTGCCTTTCATCCTTTCGTAGTAGATAAATTAGGTACCAGTTACGCACTGGGGTCGGTACAATCGACTTCATCCGTTTGTCTGTCCTTGTTTGTCCACTCTGTGCTTAGCTCCTTGTGGGTAGTAAAGAAATAGGTATTTCGTCTGCCTCGGCGCAATTTGAACTCAGAACGTAACGGCAGACGAAATACGGCTACGCATTTCGCCCGGCGTGCTAATGTTTCTGCCAGATCACCAGGTCACATCTGTCTCTGAAGATAACTTATCTCTTTTTTTTCTTCGTTTTTTTTTCTCTCTCTCACCATTCACAGAGAACATTATATAAAAAAAAACGAAAGAAAATAACGAAGATAAAAAAGGAATGGACGCTGCTCCTATACCCTGAATATGTTCAAAAAATAAAAATTATCTCCTGTCTCAATGAAGAATACCTTTTAAAATTAACAACAGACTACATCACTCGACAAATCAAGAGATGGATACATGGTCTGGTGAGTTCGATATTCTAATTAGAAAATAATTATAATTAGAATATCTTAATTAACGAATATTCACTCTGAGTGTATTTTCGTCGCTTGTCATATATATAATGCGAGCTGGCAGAAACGTTAGCACGCCGGGCAAAATACTTAGCGGTAATTCGTCTGCCGTTACGTTCTGAGTTCAAATTCCGCCGAGTTCGACTTTGCCTGTCATCCTTTCGGAGTCGATAAATTACGTACGAGTTACGTATTGGGGTCAATATAATCGACTTAATTCGTTTGTCTGTCCTTGTTTGTCCTCTCTGTGTTTAGCCTCTTGTGGGTACATTCTGAGTTCAAATTCTACCGAGGTCAACTTTGCCTTTCATCCTTTCGAGGTCGATTAAAAAAGTACTAGTTACGTACTGGGGTTGATATAATCGACTTAATTGGTTTGTCTGTCCTTGTTTGTCCTCACTGTGTTTAGCCCCTTGTGGGTAGTAAAGAAATAGAAATAGGTAATACGCCCGTCGCTACGTTCTGAGCTCAAATTCCGCCGAAGTCGACTTCGCCTTTCATCCTTTCAAGGTCGATAAACTAAGTACCAGTTGCGTACTGTGGTTGATCTAATCGACTGGCTCCCTCCACCAAAATGTCAGGCCTTGTGCCTAGAGTAGAAAAGTATATATAAAGAGAGGTGTGTGTGTCTTAATTTTCTACTTGTTTCGGTCGTTGGACTACAGCCATGCTGGGGCACCGCATTGAAGAACTTTTAGTCGGATTAATGGAGTCTAGTACTTATTTTTTTAAAACCCTAGTACTTATTCTATCGGCTCTATACTTATTTTATCGGTGACATAGATACACAAACACCGGTTGTCAAGCGTCGGGGACAAACACACACACACCCACAAGCACACATATCTATACGACGGACTGCTTTCAGTTCCCGTCAACCAAATTCACTCTCAAGGCTTTGGCCAGCTCGAGGCTATAATAGAAGACACTTGGCCTAGGTGCCATGCCGTTGGGAAGCAAGCTTCTTACCACACAGCCGCACCTACATATATATATGTATTATATAGATACATAGATAAGTTGGTAGGTAGGTATGTTGACAGACAGACAGACAGATAGTTAGATAGATAGACAGATAAATAGATAGATAGATAGATAGATAGATAGATAGATAGATAGATAGATAGATAGATAGAGAGAGAGAGAGACAAATAGACAGAGAGAGATAAATTTGTTATGTAAATACGCACCTATATACATACATATACAGACAATCACACACACACACACACCTCTGCGTATATATATATATATATATATATATATATTATATATATATATATATATATATATAATATATATATATATATGTATGTATATATATACTTAGAAAAATCTCGCTTGGCACTGATTCGTCATATTGCTCGTTTATTATTATTTTTTTCTTCTTCTCGGCGACAGTACCGTGAGTGGCATGTCACCATCTTTCTATAATAATTATATTCTAACAAGCCTCGTATGTAAGAAAATAAAAATTCACTCTCATGGCTACTCCCACCCACCCACACACGGATTGGTCACGGCATTTTCTTCCTTTCTGTTTGTATTTACCCATTATGAATAGAAATCGCTCTGTTGATTGTGATCATCATAAATGTTCAAGGACAAGTAACACAGTGGGAATAAATAAAACGGGTTGGAATGAATCACTCTGAAAGCATTGAAAAATGCGGACAAAATAAGACATTCTACGGATCTTTTCGGTTTGAACGGCAGTTTTTAACATAATTTTTAGGTAACTAAAAAATTTAAGCTTCGTATACTGGTAGAATGTGTTTATAAAACAACTTTTTCTCTTGGCTTTATTGAGAAAATTCTATAGTTTGTAAGATATTTGTTGTTGTTTTTTTCTTCAAAGTCTGCAATTTCAACCAATCAATGACGTCCATTGAGGTAAAAAAAAGACATTCTGTGCCGTATGAATATGTCCCTAGTTTAAGAAACAGATTAGGTTTATTTACATTAGTGAAGAAAAAAAGATACCCTTCCCCCACCCCTAACCCTAACCCTAAAAGAGATTGAAATGCAATAGATCGATACTAGGGTCATAATTATGGGTGACAATTTCATATGACACCGCTAGAAAAAAACTGCCGTTCAAACCGAAATGATCCCATTCTACTGTGTTGACTTTATTGTATTGTATAGATAGAATGTCACTAGTTCCAAGAATTTATGTTTGGTAAAAACAGAAGATATGACTTTTATCTTTATATTTTTAATATCAGACCGCTTTCTAATTTTTGTATGATGTCATTGCTCTTATTTTGGAATACTCTTTTACTCTTTTACTTGTTTCAGTCATTTGACTGCGGCCATGCTGGAGCACCGCCTTTTAGTCGAGCAAATCGACCTCAGGACTTATTCTTTGTAAGCCTAGTACTTATTCTATCGGTCTCTTTTGCAGAACCGCTAAGTGACGGGGACATAAACACACCAGCATCGGTTGTCAAGTGATGTTGGGGTGCGGGGGGGACAAACACAAACGCACATACATGTATACATATACATATATACGACGGGCTTCTTTCAATTTCCGCCCACCAAATCCACTCACAAGGCTTTGGTCGGCCCAAGGCTATAGTAGAAGACACTTGCTCAAGGTGCCACGCAGTTGGACTGAACCCGGAACCATGTGGTTCGTAAGCAAGCTACATACCACACAGCCACTCCTGCGCCTATATAGTAAAATATAGTAAAATTCCTAAATCCGATATAGCCGTTTGTAAATTTTTCATCTTTAGAATGAAATGATATTTGCGTGGGATTGTTCCTGTTTCCTTAGAGTCAGTGGAGAGACAATGCTATTCACACACACATAGCCTTCTCCTCCAACAGAATTTTTAATTGAGCACTACTATAGCAGTAAGCTGTTTACTTTTGTTTATTTATACCATCTCAATAATATCCTTACCTACCCACCCACATACCTACCTACATTCCTACCTACCTACCTACCCACCCACCTACCCACCCACCTACCTACCTACTTACCTACCTACCTACCTACCTATCTACCCACCTAGCTACCTAGCTACCAACCTACCTACCTACCTACCTACCTACCTACCTACCTACCTACCTACCTACCTACCTACCTATCTACATACCTATCTACTATCTACTTACCTACCTACCTAGCTACCTACCTATCTACCTACCTTCCTACCTACCTACCTACCTATTTACCTACCTACCTACCTACCCACCTACCCACCCACCCACCTACCTACCTACCTACCTACCTATCTACCTACCTACCTACCTACCGACCTACCTATCTATCTACCTACCTTATACGTATTGACTCTCGAGCCATTATTGCGGAAGCTGGCAACTTTGAGGGGCATCCCGCGAGAACTGGGATGCGGGACGAGCGTGTCTGCATACGCGGACGACGTCACCGTCATAGTGTCTAGCCACGAGCACATCGAGCAGGTCGGCGAGACACTGAAAAACTACGAAGCGGTGACAGGAGAGAAAATCAACCGGGAAAAGTCAGTGGGCTTGCGACTAGGCACCTGGAGAAGAAAGCCCATGCCGTCCACCAGCGCCTCCGTCGTGGGACGCTGGACCGAAGGCCCGGTTGAGTTGCTCGGGGTCTGGTTTGGTCCGGACCTCCAAGTGGAGAAGAACTGGAACGAGATAACGAGTAGGGTGGTCACTCTCACCCGGCAATGGGCCGAGAAGAAACTGTCCCTAAAAGGTCGGGCGGAGGTGGCGAACACGTACATCTCGTCCGTCATCTACTACCGCCTGACCGTCGTACCTTGTCCCGACCCTACCATCACCAAACTACAACGCATTCTCTTTCGCTTCTTGTGGAAAGGAGGGCTGGGCGTGCCGTGGTTGATGATGCTCAGACACGCGCTGAGACTGCGACATCTCTGGCTCTATGTAGACGACGGTGAACAGGTGTGGTCGCCGTTTGTGAGGCACGCTTTCCCGCAGCTCGTCTCCATGACCGAACTGCAGTCGTGGATCAAAAAGAGGCCGAGGAAGGGCGATTGGCACCGCGAGTGTCGCGTTGCTCTCAAGCAACTCTGCCGTCCTGGGTCGACCTTGAGTGACTTCAACACAACCAAAGCATTCTATAGGAGATTAGTGGAGGGGAGGTACGATGACGAGCTCGGGGCGAACCTGGACGTCGACAAGGAGTACCTGACCAGGACGACTTTTGGGCCAGGGCCCATAGACAACTTCCAGAGATCTCTGGCCTGGCAGTGTTACCGAGAAGCGCTACCCGTTCGGGATAAGCTCTACAGACACGGCTCGAGAAACACGGGGCCGACCTGCACTAGATGCGGTCAGAGCGACGAAACCGTTCTGCACGCACTCGTGTCCAACAATTTCCGACCTGTGGGCTTGTGTCGAACAACTGCTGTCACGTGTGGGACGAGTCGGTTTATCAGCTGAGTCTATCGTCAATATTGTCACGCATCCTTCCTTCAAACGGGTAGGAAGAGCTATTTTCATCATCCTTGTGGCTATGGCGAAAGAATGTATCTGGTGGACGCGCCTGCCTGAAAGGTTGGAGACAAACACTTTCCTCTCTGGTCAATCTCTCATCAACTTCTTCAAGTACCACTGAAAAGAAAAGTGAGAGAGTAGAGAGGCAAGTTTTGTCTAGCGAACGTTTTAAAAAAGATGGGTGAATGTAGCAAGGATGGCACGTATGAATGACGAAGCCACTTGAGCATAATCTTATGAACCCAGAAATTGAAAACAGAGGGTATCCACTTGCAAACAATGTGGTAACATATAACAATATTGACCAAGGTTACCGTGGTCTTTTTCGTAGGCTTTTCTTCCCACGGATAAACCTTACTTGCTTTCCCCTTTACACCATATATCATAACACTGTGATACACGATCCCTATTGATCGTTCTTTTTTTTTCCTCTTCCCTTTTTTCTTCTTTTTTCATTCTCTTTCTTTTGTTCCTTTTCCTTTTCTTTTTTTTCTTTTTTCTTTATTCTTTTATTTTTATTTATTTATTTATTTATTTATTTACTTTTTTTTCTTTGTTCTTTTCTTCCCTCTTGATCGAAAACCTACGCCACCCCTTTTTTTTCCCTTTTGTTTTTTGTTTTTTTCATCCCCCAAAAGAAAAGCTCTACCTTGTAACTTGTCCCATCTGTGTGCAGCCCCGTGTGGCCAATAAAGAAACTTATCTACCTACCTACCTACCTACCTACATTCCTTGATTTTCTACAATGCTCTTAAATCTATTTGGTAGACTTGCAAGGCTCCTCTTCCAAAATTCACTTGTCCATGACGAAAAATACTCCTCCAATTCTGTTTTGATCACGTCTACAGAATTCATATTTTTCGCGTCCAAATGATTTTGAAGACTGCGGAATAAATGATAATCAGATGGGGTAATGTCCGGCGAATATGGTGGGTGGGGCATTATTTCCCATTCAAACTGCTCCAGCCTTTGGAATGTGGCTGAACATTATCCTGATGGAAGAACACCATTCGTCTTGAAAACAAAGACGGTTATTTTTCTTCTAGCACTCACTTAAGTCGCTCAAGCTGCTTGCAGTAGATCTCCTTTGTTATCGTTTGGTTTGGGTTTAAATGTTGAAAGTGGACTAAACCTTTCATATCCCAGCATACAGATAACAACACCGTACGTGGGTGAAGACCTTCTTTAGCCTGGGGCGCCGGTGTATCTCCTTTCCACTCCTTCCCTACTTACTGTCTTCAGTGTTTGGCATTTTTATAGAGAACCCATTTCTCGTCAACAGTCACTATTCGGTCAAAAAGAAAAAAAAAGAAAAAGAAAAAGAAAAAGAAAAGTTCCATTCGTGAGACGTGACAGCAAAGAAGAGCATACATTCACTCTCTGCGCGCGATTAGACTGGGAAAGTTTGTAAGGAACGCAATGACCCAGTTTGCTGACTTTTCCGATGGCACGCTGGTGTCGATGAATGGTTGAATGACCAAATCCAAGCTTCTCTGATAGCTCCTCAACAGTTACAATGGGATTTTGTTCTATCAAGGTTTGCAGGATGTCCTTGTCGAGCTCTACAGATCTTCCAAGGACGAGGCTCGTCTTCTAGACTGTA
>NC_043018.1:27333747-27341247 GCF_006345805.1 Octopus sinensis
ATTTTCTGGCGTCTTACTTGTTGATGCTCCTTGATTCTGAAGGAATCCTTAAAACTAATACGTATGTCTGTCTGTGTGTGTGTGTGTGCATACACACATGTATAAATATATACATAAATACATACATACATATGTACGTACATACATACATACATACATACATACATACACACACACATACATTATGGCTGCAAACTCGTGTTCAGTCTGGCCATCGCCTGAGCAGAAGTTCCACATACGCGAAGGTTACGACCAGCCATTTGTGCGATAGGTCTTACGTTTTTTTTTTCAAGCTATACCTATGCATGATGATTTTTTTATAGTGGGGAAAGGATCTGCACAAATCCGATCCCACTGTCTGAACATAGACAACATTGACTCGAAAAGAAAAACTAGTCTAAATCATGGAATATTGTCAGTATTGCAGTTTTCTCCCAGAGTTTCCCTCTCCTAGGGAGATGTTGTGACAACAATACAGGGGCCTCCCTGTGACCCAATCGCGCGCCTGGACACTAACCCAAGTATTCCCACCTTCCCACGCCTACATACCTCCTCCGAAAAAAAGGGGTGAAAAAGGAAGAAGGGGAGCAACAATTGTTGCTCTCCGAAGGATCCCGGGGTTGCGGGAAGAAGCGAGGTTCCTGCGGTTATGGCGAAGGAGCCAACTCCTCCCGCACTAAAGATAAAAAAGCAAAAGAGAAAAAAGAATGGGACGATGCCGGAGGTATGCAGTGTACTGCCGGCTCGTCCCGAGGCCTCTTCGGTGGGAATCGTGCCACCGATAGAAGAAGCTGTAACCTCGTCGGTTTTGCCACCGACAGAGGAAGAGACACCGTTGGCGGTAATTGTGCCGCCAACGGTAGAATTGAGTACCTCGACCACGGAGGAAGACAAATTATTGATCTTCTTCTACAGAGGTGGAGAGGTAGAAAAGGTGGTGGAAAAACACTATAAGGGAATACCTTTAACTCTCACACTGTGTGTGTGTGTGTGTGTGTAATGTGTGCGTTTGTGTATGCATATTTGCGTATAATTCTGTGTGTTTATATTTGTCTGTATATGTGCGTATAGTTCTACGAGTTTATGTCATTGTCATTTAAGATCTTTTCAGTTTGGTTCCAATGTTTAAGTTACTTCAATAGATTTTAAAGTCTACAAATTTGGGATAATTTTAGCCTAGCGAAAGCAACAGACATGTAGGTGCCTGTTTACATACATATACTGCTTTCTGACAGCTTCCAACTCCTGTTTTCTGACTGGGTAAAAATTATCAACCTCTGTAACCTTATTTTTAAAAAAAGGATTTCCCGGAAAAATGCGAGATTCAGCTTGGAAAATTATATAAAGCAAATTTTAAAATTATTCTGTTGTGTCCGGGGAGAGTCATTCTCTTTTAGTGCCTTATTATTTAACACACTCACCGGTAAAATTTCCACTTATTTCTTATTTTTATTTTCTAAAATTTTCGTCAAAACTATTGAAAAGGTTGCAAGACGCAACGAAAATTTTAGAAAATAAAAATAAGAAATAAGTGGAAATCAGACCGTTGAGTGTGTTAAATAATAAGGCACTAAAAGAGAATGACTCTCCCCAGACACAACAGTATATACTTCAACACACGAACTCATATAAAGAATCTTGCAAACTAAATCCAAAAACGAAATTTAAAATTATTGTTACGTTTAAAATTTTCATAGGTGCAGCCAAAGAGAAAAGCTCCGTTATTTACTTCCTGGTCAAGCAGACCCATAATGAAAAATGTATTCCAGACGTGACCACCACGTTAATTACTATATTGTTTTCGTTTTAAGACTGTAGTGTGTGAATGAAGGTAAATTTGACTGCTATTTCAAGCAGTTCAAGCTACCATGTAGAGACTTTCTCTGTCACTTGTGTAAACGTTTGTGCGTGGGAACGTGTATACATGTGTGTGTGACATTACGTATGTATGTATGTATGTATGTATGTATGTATGTATGTATGTATGTATGTATGTATGTATGTATATATGTATGTATGCATGTACGCATGTATGTATGCATGTATGTATGTATGTATGTATGTATATATGTATGTATGTATGTATGTATGTATGTATGTATGTATGTATGTATGTATGCGTGCATGCATGTATGTATGTATGTATGTATGCATGCATGTATGTATGTATGCATGTATGTATGTATGTATATATGTATGTATGTATGTATGTATGTATGTGCGTATGTATGTATGCATGTATGTATGTATGCATGTATGTATGTATATATGTATGTACGTGCGTTTATGTGTGTGTATGTATGTATATATGTATGTATGTATGTATATATGTATGTATGTATATATGTATGTATGTATATATGTATGTATGTATGTACGCGCGTTTATGTGTGTGTATGTATGTATATATGTATGTATGTATGTATGTATATATGTATGTATGTATATATGTATGTATGTGTGTATGTATGTATGTATGTATGTATATATGTATGTATGTATGTATATATGTATGTATGTATATATGTATTATGTATGTATGTATGTATGTATGTATGTATGTATGGATACATATTTGTGTGTGTGTTTGTGAATATGCATGCGTATGAGTATGTGCATATATATATATGTGTGTGTGTCTGTGTGTGTGTGTATGCTTGTATACATCTATATGTATATATTCATAGTGTATTCGTGTATGTTTGCGTATGTATGTATGTGTGTGCACGCGCGTGAGTGTATATATGCCTAAGTATCACAGTGTGAACACTTGGTTGTTTCCTTGTGTATATATACGATGTTACGGTTTTATTTTGCGTTTGATGGCATATTGAAAGGGGGGGAGGTCAACGAACCGTAACCCCTTTTTCCAGGGTCTCCATGACTAATGGGATGTCGGGACATGCGGTTTATTTTCAGAAACAGTGACCCGACTCTAAAGACTTGTCACTGAGTGGACTCGTCCTCTAAAGAATCCCCCACCCCTGTCCCACCCGTGGGATGGAGAATATGGTGATGTTATTAACCTCCAACAATGAATTAATCCTACCACCCAAGATGTGACTCGATCCCGGGTTCCCTCCGGCTGGGCTTTCATACACACATAAGATGTATGTGCGTGTGTGGGATTCCCTTCATTATATTTCACTTGTGTATTGGAGAATGCAAGGCTGTGGTATCAGATATTTTTTTCAAGGGGCGGCGACGTAGAATTGTACCTGGAAGCATGCGATTTCGAAGAGACTCTCTTTAAAACACGACCAGAATGTCTGTGTTTGAGTGTGTATGTGCTTGTGCGAGTGTGTGTGTGTGTGTGTGTGTGTGTATGTGAGAGTGTTTGTGTGTATCTACATATGTAGATAAACATATACATACAGACATGTGTGTGTGTGTGTGTAGGAGTGTATGTGTTTATGTATGTCTATATATGTATATAGACATATACACACAGACGTGTGTATGTGTGTGTATGTGTGTGTGTGTGTGTGTGTGTGTGTGTGTGTACAGAGTGTCGGTAAAGTTACTATACAGTTATTTTTAACAAAGAAATGCCATGGTTAGACTAAAAAGATTTTCTGAAAATGTATGTATTACATAAGAAAATATTCTTTTCTACTCTAAGCACAAGGCTTGAAATTTTGGGAGAGGGGCACAGTCGATTATATCGACCCCAGTGCATAACTGGTACTTATTTAATCGACCTCGAAAGGATGAAAGGCAAAGTCGATCTCGGCGGAATTTGAACTCAGAACGTAACGGCAGACGAAATACCGCTAAGCATTTCGCTCGGCATGTTAACGTCTTTGCCAGCTCACCGCCTTGTTACATCAGAAATTATTGTAACACTGCATGCAATCAATTTCATCTACTACAGTTAATTAATGTTCAAATTGTAAGCCATTAGCCTCAATGCATTCTCGACAACGGGAAAGCACATTGTGACAAACCTTGGTACACAAGTCTGGATCAAGGTTAACAAGTACATCAATAATGAACTTCATGGCTTCCTTGATTTATAAGCTGTTCATAAAATTGAGATCAGCGATCAGGATTATCCTCCAGAAGTTCGTGAATTAGGCATGGAATATAAGGTTTCATGTTGAGTTTTTTTTTATTTTGTGTAGTGATGTTCGCTTGATACCAATTTCTGAACTACCAAGGCAAATTGATTTCCTTGGTCCTTTTTACAATCCCTGTCCAATGTTTGTTCAGCCCTGTATATCACTGACGTGATGAGGATAACTTTGAAGATTTCGCTGCATCATGGTAGAAACGGCTGTAAGAGTTTAGAGTTTGTACACTCATCTATTATTCATTTATTTCTATATAAATATATGTTTACGTATTTATTGGCTTATTTCATTCGTTTACTTGAATCACTTACACATGCTTGTCCTCAATAAATAGATATAATTCAATGTTTATGGATATATATATAATATATATATATATATATATTATTATTCATTTATTTAAATGGATGAATGAATTATCCTTTGTTTAACCGTTTAACATGGAAAATTCAATAAACAGTTACCAGGGTAGCAAAATTCACGCAAGTAACACGGACGAAGCGACCTATTCAAAGGTAGAAACTCCGGGTTATATGTAATAATTGTGTAGTATAAGTAAATAAATGGAGTTGAACGAAGATGTTATTAAAATTCTTTTACTTTCGACATATGTTTCGAAGACAACATTGGTTTTATTCCAAAGGAATAAACGGTGTAAAATGCAATCATCTCATCAGGAAAGAAAGATAGCCAATCTCAACAACAAGACATTATAATGTCTTGTTGTTGAGATAGGCTCTCTCTCTCTTTCCTGATGAGAAGATTGCATTTTACAAAATATGTAGTGGGCTTACAAGGAATAAATCCTGGGCTCGATTCATTCATTCGACTAAAAACCCTTTAAGGCAGTGCTCCAGCATGGCCGCAGTCAAATATCTGAAACAAGTAATTGAATACCTACCTACTTACCTATCTACCTACCTACCTACACGCATGCTTTTTCCCCTTCTATTTACCTACTTACGTATCTACTTGCCTTCTTATCTACATAGCTATTTGTCGACCTTCCTACCTACTTGTCCACATATCTGTCTGCCAGCCTAGTTACCTACTAGTCTATTTAACGATCTACCTTGCCATCTGATTAAGTACCTACCTACCTATCTATCTATCTATCTATCTATCTATCTATCTATCTATCTATCTATCTATCTATCTATCTATCTATCTATCTATCTATCTATCTATCTACCTATCTACCTATCTATCTATCTATCTATCTATCTATCTATCTATCTATCTATCTATCTATCTATCTATCTATTTATCTATCTATCTATCTATCTATTTATCTATCTATCTATCTATTCACCTACATACTTATCAGCCTACCTGCCTACCTATCTATCTATGTACCAACTTATATACTTACTTATCTATCTACCTTCCAAGCTCTCTACCGGCAAACATACCTACCTGTCTATTCGATTTACTTTTCATGGAGCCATGACACCTGCGAACTCGCACAAATACTCACATACTCACGCATCATCCACACACACGCGCATATACACCACGTGCACACACATTCGCACGTTCCCAGAATAACCTTTGATGTGAAGCAGCTTTTGTTAAATTTTATACGCATGCAGCATTGACCGAGCGAATATGGGGAGAGTGGGCAGGTGCTTGAAATAGCCAACGCCCTCTGTCATGGGGAGTGGGGGCACCTCATCTTTTGATCTGATATAAAAATATAATGGAGGAATAGTACGTAACATCTACCTCTCGCAAACGGTGTCAAACTGCGGTCAGCGAGAGAGTCTAGTCTCAATATCAGTGTTTCTCAACCGTGGTCCATATGAGCCCTGAAGGTCCATATAAGATTTTGGTGGGGGTCCACCTAACAAAATAATAAATTAGTGGTCCACAATGGTATTTAAGGGCCCCTGAAAATATTTTGCCTTATATGTATGTATTGGTATGTATTGCAAGAAACATCAAGGTTGCTTTCTCTGACATTTTACGTAGTTTAATCGAAACGTCGACCTCGGCGGAATATACATATATATACGACACAAGTTAATATCAGAAAAACAAAATAGGGATTTTGAAAGAAGTATCTATAAAACTAGTTTTTAAACATTAAATGGCTATAGGGGCCCACCAGAATAAAATATTAATAAATGATGATCTATAGATAAAAAAAATGGTTGAGAAACTCTGGTTTAGATGTATGTCTTGGTATGTCTTGGTATGTCTTGGTATGTTTTGCAAGAAACAGCTAAGTTTCTTTCACAAACGTTTTGCATAGTTCGGCTCACATAGATTAAGATAACAATTTTGAAGGAAGTTTTTGTAAAACTAGTTTTTAAACATCAAATGGCTTTGAAGGTCCACCAAAATAAGATAGTAATCAAAGGGGGTTTAGAGATAAAAAAAAAACAAACATTGAAAACCCCTGTTCTAAATAGAAGTAGCAACCAAATCTTAAATGAGTCAAACGCGAAATGTCCTGGTGGCATTTATTGTAACGGAGATAATCACTTCTCGAAATATCTTAAATAATGACGGAGCAGGAGTTTTTAGATTGAAGAGTAACGAAGAGGTTGCACAAAATATATATACTTTATATTTTCATTTATTCCATTCATTACAAAGTAGTAGTAGTAGTAGTAGTAGTAGTAGTAGTAGTAGAGGAAAATGCGCTGTAAAAGCGCTTCGCTGCACCCACCATTTGTTGGTAATCCCTTACTGCTCCTAGCGGATGACATCTCTGCACCATAGGTCTGTTTAGGTTGTCCCAAAAACCGATGACGCAGAAGAAACGTTGGGGGTCTGTTCACTGATATGGTCAGTCCCTACGAAGCATATTACAAAGGTCCTAAATAATATTTAGGCGTAGTCCTGATCAAAATTAATAGGGAAGCCAAACCAGAAATTATATTTGATATTAATATATTGGTTTCAAATTTTGGCAAAATGCAACATTTCCGGAGAGGGGCAGCCCCAGCGCCCAACTGGTGCTTATTTTATCGATCCCGAAAGGATAAAAGATAAAGTCAACCACGGCGTAATTTGAACTCAGAACGTGAAACCTGTAGAAATGCGGTTAAGCATTTTGCCCTGTGTGTTAATGATTCTGTCAGGTTACCGCCTTAATTAGTAATTTCAAATTTTGGCAGAAGGCCAGCAATTTCTGGGAAGGGGTTTACATGGACCCCAATCGTCAACTGGCATTTATTTTATGGACATCGAAACGTCGACCTCGGCGGAATTTGAACCCAGAACGTAAAACCGGAAGAAATGCCGCTAAGCATTTTGTTCTTAATTTGATATAAATTTGATATAAATTAATTAAAATTAATTAAAAATTTAGATGCAGCATTCGGTTGTTAATTTCTTTTCGTCACCGAAATTATGGCTCTGCTAATCGATAAAAATGCTTACATACTTACAAGCATACACACACACACTTCCAGACCCT
>NC_043018.1:27353747-27363747 GCF_006345805.1 Octopus sinensis
CCGGCGCCCCTCCTCGCTATTCTGTCATTTTATTTATTTTTTCGACATCATCTGTAGTTATAAGATATCTTGCGTGACGCTTTACTGTTATCGACAATTCGCTCGATTAACTGGACACTCCGTCGTCAAACGCTTCCTCTCTGGACTCTTCTTCTCTTGATTCTTTGTTTTAGGACTTATCTAGTCTCAGATTTTTGTCGTCAGACTCTACGTTGGCAGAAATTTGAAGTCTCTACTCTTGGTTGTTACACTCTTCGCTGCCAATCTCTTTACGCAGGACCCGCCTTCAGAACGCTGGAACCTCTGATGTTTTTGCGTCTGAACTCTTAAGTTCTTGAGCTATTCATTTCTTAATCGCCTTTATCTTCGTCTTTCGACTCTTTGTTGACTGTTCATCGGTTTCATTTATTGTGGTCTACAGTTTTTCTTCTGCAAGTGTATTATTGCCCCTTCGCAATATTCAATTCTTTAAAATAAAGAGACAGTAAATTGGTTGAGCCGCTAGAGGCCCAAATAAACTGCTCCATTTATTCTGGTTCTTTACGTCCTGAGTTCAATTCCTACCAAAATCAATGCTACCTTTCATCAGATCGGGGCTAATAAAAATTAAATGCCACTATTGGAGTGGTTGAATGGCGGAATTATTAGATCGTCTGACAAAAAGCCTTGCGATATTTATTTCAGCATCTAAGACGGTGAGCTGGTAGAATCGTTAGCACGCCGGGCGAAATGCTTAGCGGTGTTTCTTTCGCCGCTACGTTCTGAGTTCAAATTCCTCCGAGGTCGACTTTGCCTTTCATCCTTTCGGGATCTATTAAATAAGTACGAGTTACGCACTGGGGTCGATATAATCGACTTAATCCGTTTGTCTGTCCTTGTTTGTCCTCTCTGTGTTTAGCCCCTTGTGGGTAGTAAATAAATAGGTATTTCATCTGCCGCTACGTTCTGAGTTCAAATTCCGCCGAGGTCGCTTTTGCCATTTATCCTTCCGAGGAAATAAAATGACTTCCAATTAAGCACTGGAATCAATGTAATCGACGATGTCCCTCCCCCGAAATTGCTAGCCTTGTACCAAAATTTTATTCCAGTATTTATTCCAGCGTTTGTGTTCCGAAGTTTGATTTTTAAGGGTAGATTTAATCCTTGGCCAGTTAGTTTAATATCCCCACCAGGTTTTAGGGGTATGTTTAGTGGTAGAGTTCATTTATTCAGTTTTGACCATTAGAATCAGGTCTCCGAGTGAATATTACATGCTTCACCTTCTGCAAGCTTCGTAGAGCCTTGAACAATAAAAATATCTGGATACTTTCCCTCCCACTCCCACCCAAACTGTACAATAAATGAATATTTTGATTGAATATATTTACATTTAAACAGTAAAATAGATGTATGTATCCGGCAACGGAAAGTCCCCAACGACGTAACATCGGCCTATGGATTCGACCAGACATCTTCCTGCTACGAGCGATTTGTCTTCTTTGTTTGGTTATGGTGAAGGTGTTGGGGAGAGCATCCACCTTGTTGCTTGCCCTGTTACGAACGGCAAAAAGTCTTTCTCCACTCATTGAGCAAAAACCAATGAGAAGCTTCTAGATAGTCACTCATCTTGCTAGACTAAGCAATCAAATCGACCTTAAGCCACAACATACTATACCTAAATAGAAGGCAACGAGCTGTCAGAAGCGTTAACGAATTGGACGAAATGCTTAGCGGCATTTTTTGCAAAAACATTATGTTCGGTATTCGAATTTCGCTGAGGTCGACTTTACCATTCATCCGTTTCGGATCGATAAAATAAGTACCAGTTGAGCACTGGGAGTCGATGTATTCGACTAATTCGTTTCCTCTCAAAATTGCCGGCCTTGTGCCAACATTAGAAACAACTACCTTAATAAAACGGGGCAAATTTAATCATTTTTCCCGCCTCCCCACCTTAGAATACGGGGTGGTCATGGGTGGAAACGACAACAGCAACAAACAGTAGCAGCAGCAGCAGCAGCAGCAGCAGCATCAAACACAACAACAGTAACAACTCAACTAAACGCTAGGCTCCAGGAACAAAATATCATAACAGATGGCGCTTAATTAAAAATCAATCACATATGGTGTTCAAATAAGAATCAATTATTGAATCGATTTATACTGATCGAAATAGCTACTTCTCAAGTTCCTCTCACCACGTTTTGCTTGCCTCTTTCTCTTTCCCCTCACCACGTTACACATGTGCACACACACACACAGACACACACACACACACATATATATATATATATACATATATATATATATATATATATACAAGTATGTGTATATATATATGTATGTATGTGTGTGCGCGTGTGTGTATATATACATGCACAAAATTTGTATATGTATTTATATGTATGTATGGGTGTATTCACACGCACACATATTTATATATATATATATATATATATATATATACATATGTATACATATATACATATATATACATACACACATATATGTGTGTGTGTGTGTGTGTGTTATATGTACGCACATACACATACTGAGGTTGGCCTAGTTAAAAGTGGATTCAAGTGTCATATCTCTGCTCATATTCTGTTTTGTAGCAGGCAAAGCTGTGTAGTTAAGAAAGTCGCTTTGCAACCATGTGGTTTCGGGTTCAGACTTCTGCAATTACCTCTCGCTGGTCAGAGCGTGAAGTCGTGAGTTCGATTCCTGGATTGGGCTGTGCGTTGTGTTCTTGAGCAAGACATGTTGCTCCAGTTCACTCAGCTGTAGAAATGAGTTGCGATGTCACTGGTGCCAAGCTGAATCGGTCCCTTGCTTTTCCCTTGGATAACATCAGTGGCGAGGAAAAGGATGGTATGCATGCGTGACTGCTGCTCTTCCGTAAACAACATTGTCTGGACTTGTGTCTCGGAGGGGAACTTTCCAGGTGTAATCTCATGGTAATTCATAACCGAAGGGGGACTTTACCCTTACATATATACGTACGGATATACATACACACACATATACATACATACATGCATACATACAAACATACATACATGCAATTGTGTGAATATATATAGATGGGAAGAGAGATGTGCGTGTGCGTTTATGTGTCTTTGTGCTTGACCTTACCAGCTGCTTGATAACCAATGCTGGTTTGTTTACGTCCACATAACTCAACGGTTCGAAGACCAATAGATTAAATATAAGAGTTGAAAATAAGCATTGGAGTCGATTTGTTCGAGTAAACAGTGTCCCATCGCGAAATATATCTTTTATCTTGTTTGAAAATATGGAAGTTATATATTTTTAAAATGACTAAACAATGTTTATAACAATATACAATTTTCTCACACAACAAATTGTAATTACAATAAACTAGAAGTGGGTTTCTCGTAATTTGCACGACATCTTTCAGTCGTTTGACATTCCAGCAGAGTTGTGTGACGCAACTCAGCTGTCAACTCGGTATAAGCCGCCATAATACTCACTTTCACTCCTTGAATATTCGTAGGACGAAAGTAATGTAACCCTTCATTTGATGAATCCCTTACGTAAGCGGTTGCAAGAAAACTCTGGAGATTTCGAAAGGAGATCATTATGCTTTCCATCTGATCGAACCAAATTGTGCATTCATGGATTTGATTACCGTAGAAATTTTTTAAATTGTTATATAAAGTTTTTAATATTCTTATAAAATGATATAACTCACCAAATTATAAAGGAAATATATATATAAAGGATAAATATATAGAGTGTAGTATTTACTGAATATACGACAAAATACAGTCGGCCAGTTTAAGTTGTTCAAGCTTTTATGTATATATGTATGTATGTTCGTATGTATGTATGTATGTATGTATGTATGTATGTATGTATGTATGTATGTATGTATGTATGTATGTATGTATGTATGTATGTATGTATGTATGTATATATGTATGTATGTATGTATGTATGTATGTATGTATGTATGTATGTATGTATGTATGTTTATATGTATGTATGTACGTACGTACGTACGTACGTATGTATGTATGTATGTATATATGTATGTATGTATGTATGTATGTCATTGTTCAGTCTTATTTCAAGATTTGTTGCCAGTAGAGGAAGAGTTGGTTTCCCACCTACATCCAAGGCTCCTTCATTGGCATTTCAACATCAGCAACAGGGTATTTTTGTATGTATGTATGTATGCATGTATGTATGCACGAACGTATGTATGCATGTATGCATATGTGCAGACTTGTATGTTTTTGTATTATTTATGTATACTAATGCATGTAGTTGCATATCTAGACATGCACACATATATATAAATGATAAACTTCTGGAAAGTTTTACAGAGTTTTACAGTTCCATTGATGGATTGAATCTGTAGTCTTCGAATTACCTTTCTCCTTTCTGGTTTCGAGAAGATTAATTTCTCAACATAAATATTTAGGCAGTGTGTTGTATGGACTTGTGTCTCGGAGGGGAACTTTCCAGGTGTAATCTCATGGTAATTCATAACCGAAGGGGGACTTTACCCTTACTTATGTATGTATGTATGTATGTATATGTATGTCCGACAGATATGATTAGTATGGTGTGATACACCACCACCAGTGGCCAGGTTGTCACTCATCTGAGTCATAGAGCAAGACAGATGAGTGACAACCTGGCCACTGGTGGTGGTGTAACACACCATACTAATCATATCTGTCGGGCATGTGGAAGAGAGTGTAATTCGGCAGGAGGACTTAAACGACATGCAAAGGTACATGAAGCCCAGTTACAACTACAGCCGGCTATTACCTATAAAGCTTTTAGTTGCCAATTCTGTACAAGACATTGTAGATCTTTGGCTGGGCTAAAAAGTCACATTCGATCACAGCACCAGTAACAGTTAAGCTTCGTGCAATGGCCATACTCGATAACGAGGGGGCAGCCATAATAATAATGCATGTATGTATTTGTGTCTATTCTGCTTTTAATCTTTTAAATTCACCCTTTGAGAAAGGAACTGGTTTCTAAGAAAGAAACAAAGATCCATTTTTGGAATGTAGATGACAAAATTAAAGTCACATTTTAAACTTAAGAAAAGTTTTGAGCCATTTCACTGAAGTATATAAATGTGAGTTTATAATCCGGATATAGAATTCGAAGAAGTTGTCCATAGTTATATTCTTTCTCTTTAATTTTTCAAAGAGATAATCACATCAGCAGGACAGCCGATTTCTATTATGGTACATACTTTTTCTTGTCTCTCCCAAACATCTATACCTGGCATGTCTATATTTCACCAATATTTTGTGTATGTATGTATGTATGTATGTATGTACGTATGCATGAATGTCAGGTCACTTTCGAGTGCTACAGGTAACATGTAACCCAATACAACCTGTTGCATGGTCGGGTCATCGGCGACTAAACTGGCAATCCCACCAAGCTTGCTTGGTGAGGAGGGTGTTTATTGGACACCCTGCGGGATGAAAAACAAAAACCCGTCAAAGGGCGGAGGAACTCTTGAGAGTCAACGGCCATCCAATAAATGTCTTAAGGCTGTATCATGCGCGGGGACATAGAAATAATCGGACTGAATACCCGATTGCGCAGTTAAACCATTGGGAGTGAAGAACTCCTAGCCTTTGTTAGGGCATCCTTCTAGCAGAAGGTAACTCAGGTAACTGGGATAACTCCGACATAAAACCTGCAGCTCAGTGGTTACCGATGATGTTGACTTGTTCTTCTTTTCGGATTATGGCTGCTGTTGCTTAGTGAGTGGGATTGACTCAGTGCACAGCCTTTCCTCACTTCAAAAAAAATCTTCTTGCATAGGCATTGCATGATAACAATATTGATTAAGCTTCGAGCAATGGCCATACGAGGGGGCAGCCACCACACCATGTATCTTTGTACGTATGTGAATGTATGTATCTATGTGTAGGTATGTATCTATCTAGCTGTCTAAGAAAACGCTTTTCTCTCACTCACTCACTTCTCTCTCTACTGGCGCACTCGTACGTGTCTGTATTTGCGTGTATGTAAGTGTATATATTTAAGTATGTGTCTTCGAAAACATACTTGCATATACATTCTATTTACGCACACCGATTTATGCACACACTTTCACATACACATATATACATTCTTTCATAGTTTTACTTGTTTCGGTCATTTGACTGCTCACATGCTGGAGCAGGAACTTGAATAAATATATATATATAATTTAGGTTAGTTGAAATATGCTTGTCACATATTTCAACTAACGCAAATAGTGATTTTACGTAAACACTGCTTAGCACATTCACTCCGATATATATATATATATATATATATAATATATTTGTAGCACTCCGTCGGTTACGACGACGAGGGTTCCAGTTGATTCGATCAACGGAACAACCTGCTCATAAAATTAAGGTGCAAGTGGCTGAGTATTCCACATACACGTGTACCGTTAACGCAGTTCTCGTGGAGGTTCAGCGTGAAAATAAAAGTACAAGAGAAACAGGAAGAAAGAGTGAAAGAAAGTTGTGAAAGTGAAAGGAATACAGCAGGGTTCGCTAGCACTCCCTGCTGGAGCTTCGTGGAGCTTGAGGTGTTTTCGCTCAATAATCACTCAGAACTCCCGGTCTGGGAATCGAAACCGCGATCCTATGACCGCGATGCGCTGCCCTAATTACTTGGCCATTGAGCCTCACACACATTCTTCTTCTTCTTCTTCTTCTTCTTCTTCTTCTTCTTCTTCTTCTTCTTCTTCTTCTTCTTCTTCTTCTTCTTCTTCTTCTTCTTCTTCTTCTTCTTCTTCTTCTTCTTCTTCTTCTTCTTCTTCTTCTTCTTCTTCTTCTTCAAACAACTGACAAGCAACTCTGTGGTATTGAGCAGATTATTTGCTGCAGCCCATCTTTTATACCAAGACAAAACAATGTACATGATATTATTATTATTCTGTTTGACTTTTGCTTTATATTTGTACAAGCTGGCTCCAAGTCTCACCCAAAGACCTCAAGAGACAACAAGTTGGAAGTACGTGATGTTGTTATACCTAGCGTGCCATATATTTGGTTTTATTATTATTATTATTATTATTATTATTGTTATTATTATTATTATTATTATTATTATTATTATTATTATTATTATTATTATTATTATTATTATTATTGAGTGAGAGAGCAGTGCATGCCATCAAAGTGACACTGGGGTAAAATATACGAAGCCCAGTATACCCATCATGACTACCCGTCTGATAAGGGTACACCAGGCACATGCATCACAACCATATGTGCGCGACATGGTGATCTCATATCAAGATAAACAGCACATGACCTTACACGTGGGGCCCAGTTAGAATTTTCTTCAGGTTGAGTAGCCCATCCCGCTCAAAAGGTCCCTGAATAAGGGTTGTTTAAGGATGTTGAAAGAACCACCCATGTTTCCAGAGGGAATTATTCAAACCCCAAAGAATCCCTCTCAACACATGGCTATGGCTTCCCCTACTTCTGCTCGTGATCAGAGATGCACATATCGTCAGCCACTAAGGGACATGCTCAACTGGTTATGGTCAAACAACTGACAAGCAAATCTGTGGTATTGAGCAGAATATTTGCTGTAGCCCATCTTTTATACCAAGACAAAACAATGTACATGATAACACTTCCAATCAGTTAAGATCAGAAGCCATGAGAGCCACTGCCTGGTACTGCATCAGGGCATTTATTATTATTATTATTATTATTATTATTATTATTATTATTATTATTATTATTATTATTATTATTATAATCATTATTATTAAACACATATACTAATGGCGCAGGAGTGGCTGTGTGGTAAGTAGCTTGTTTACCAACCACATGGTTCCGGGTTCAGTCCCACTGCGCGGCACCTTGGGTAAGTGTCTTCTACGAAGCCTCGGGCCGACCAAAGCCTTGTGAGTGGATTTGGTAGACGGAAACTGAAAGAAGCCCGTCGTATATATGTATATATATATGCGTGTGTGTGTTTCTGTGTCTGTGTTGGTCCCCTAGCATTGCTTGACAACCGATGCTGGTGTGTTTATGTCCCCGTCACTTAGCGGTTCGGCAAAAGAGACCGATAGAATAAGTACTGGGCTTACAAAAGAATAAGTCCCGGGGTCGAGTTGCTCAATTAAAGGCGGTGCTCCAGCATGGCCGCAGTCAAATGACTGAAACAAGTAAAAGAGTAAAAGAGTAAAGAGTAATGTATATTCTTTGTGCATTTTCTAGTAGCTGCAATGGCGTAGCGAAGTATATAAACTCTCATGTCGCCGGTGTTAGAACACCTTGGTCATGGACAGGCAACAGGAGAATATATACTCCGCTACGCCACAGCAGCCACCGGGAAAATTCACAAAGCATATACTTTAATATATGTATTTAACGATATTCATTACACTAGAGCTGCTTTTACTTCAGATGTGAATATATATATTTGTTGTTTGGAGCCCCAGGATATATGATGTTGATTACCTCGTTTCGATGGCGTATAAGTAATCGAGATTACAACATTCTGTGTACAGAATGCCGATCTGGTGCAAGATTCAGGGCGAGAAATTTTGAGGGAGGGACGAAACTGATGTCATTGACCCCAGTACTTGATTGGTACTTTATTTTGTCGACAATGAGACGACGAAAGGTAAAGTTCATGGGATTTGAAGAAATGCAACCAAACAGCGAATCCGTCAGATGGCTTTATATATACAGGGTGTTCAAAAAGTCTCTCCGCAGTGAGTTTTTATTTTCTCCAAGTTGTATTTCAAAACATGTGTTGAAGAGTCAGCTTGTGCATTGAAAATGAAGGACGACACTTTCAACACCTCTTATAAAGATTTTTTCTTAAAGTCTTGTAAAGTCTAATATATTTTTTTGCACTCTTATACCATCTTATAAATACTGCACCCCATATATATATATATATATATATATATATATCTTTTACTCTTTTACTCTTTTATTTGTTTCAGTCATTTGACTGCGGCCATGCTGGAGCACCACTTTTAGTCGAGGAAATCGACCCCAGGACTTATTGTTTGTAAGCCTAGTACTTATTCTAAGAAAACGGGACTGAACCCGGAACCATGTGGTTGGTAAGCAAGCTACTTACCACACAGCCACACCTGCGCCTGTATATATATATATATATATATATATATATGTAATGGAGAAATTATACAAAATGTATAAATAAATGATGAATAAATCACCGGCACAGTTTCGATTACCTGTTGTTATCCGTAGATTTATTGCAGGAACTTCGTAGTGGCGGTTAGGGTAACAATATTAATAAAATAGATGGAATGAGTAAAATATTTTATTGGGTACGACACATGTTTCGAGGCGTTCAGGTTCTCTTTGAGTACATCAATAGAAAAAATGTCTTACTAGAGATTTTTTGATTCGGTTTTACGTGTCGCTATATGTCCATCAACTTTGAGAGTGAATTAAAAAACAGAGCAAAATTGAAACTCAAAAAATTCAGATATGAACGTGAAAACTATACATTCTAGTTTAGAGAAAATGACGTAATGAGCCTTCGCTGTTGTAACTGTTAAGAGAAAGAAAATGATGTAGAAGTTGAAAGGAAGATAATACTTAGACGAAAGATTTTTTTTTGTTCGTGCTTAGATGCACCCATACATACACAGATACATATATGTACGCACATATGCATTGGCGCTCACATACGCACATCCAAGCATATGGGTATATACATACTGTTAGCTCCCCCGTCGTTTTCTCTAATTCCCCTTTCACCGTTTTCTATCTGTCTCTCTCTTCCCATCTTTTTCCTTCTCTATCGCTCATCGCTCACACGTAACCATCGTCCATCTTTCTTTACTTCATGTGACCATCGTTATTTTCTTTCAAGTCTGTCCTAAGAACTGGATGTATCCTATATCACACTTTTCCATCTTTTTTCTTGTCATAGAAGATATTTCTCCAGCGTTCGCTATTTTAACTTCGCTCTGGTCTAACGACACTCCATGTTTGTTTTCGTTCGGTTTCCT
>NC_043018.1:27366247-27373747 GCF_006345805.1 Octopus sinensis
AAAAACAACAACAACAACAACAACAACAACAACAACAGCAGCAGCAGCAGCAACAGCAACAAGAACAACTATACAGCCTGACAGTCAGACAGATAGCCACACCCGTATTAATAGCTTACATATGGACGTTTAGCCTAGAAGAAAGTAGAGAAAAATGTGTGTATGTATATATATATATATATATATATATATATGTATGTATATATTTATATATATGTATATATATATATTTAATGTAATATCTATATATATACAATACTATATATATATATATATATATTATATATATATATATATATATATATATATATATATACTATATATGTATATATATGTGTATGTGTGCATGTATATATTATAGGTATACATGTGTGTCTAGATGTATGTATTATGCATGTATGTATATATATATTTTATGTATATACATATATATACCATATATATACATACATATATATGTAATATATAATATATATGTGTATGTGTGTCGTGTATATATATAGGTATACATGTATGTCTAGATGTATGTATTATGCATGTATGTATGTATGTATATATATATATATATATATATATATATATATTATATATATATAATATATATATTAGGAAGACAGAGAAAGAGAGATGAAAGTTTTGTGTGTGAGTGAATAGGAAAGGAAATAGTAAAAATACAAAAAAACCCAGAAAAAAATGAAGAAAAATAACACAAAATACATCTAATAAATAATATTTTAGATCTATTTTTTTTGTTTTTATTTTCGATTCTTCTCATTGTTATTACCATTGTTGTTGCTATTGTAGGTGTTGTTATTGTTGTTGTCATCGTCGTCGTTTCTGTCGTTAATACTCTTCGGATTTTTCGCGATATTCTTTGAATAATCTGTTTAATAGAACGGCGTCTTTTAGTAGTTCTCCCTTGCTTCTTTCACTTTGTCTTTCTCTCATTTTCTCTCTCTCACACGCACATACATATGTGTGTGTATATATACATATAATATATATATATTATTACATTATATAAAATATATTAGTAAAATAAATAACTTTTCCGCATACTGAACTCATTAGAAATAGCAGCTAAAAAACTTTTTTAAGGCTATTTCTAATACTTAAAGAAAATCTCTCTCATATATAGTGTTTGCTTAATTCAAGTTGAATACAGCAAACACTATATATGAGAGATATTTTTCTTAAGTATTAGAAATAGCATAAAAAGTTTTTTAGCTGCTATTTCTAATGAGTTCAGTATGCGGCAAATATTTATTTTACTAAGCCCTTTTATATAATGTAATAATTTGAATTGCCTTGAATGGTCCCTTTGCATACTGACACTTGGTGAATTGATTAATAATTAATTAATTTTGCCTCAATTGTTGAAATTATATATATATATATATATCACACACATATATATATCCATAATACTATATATATACCATATATGTATTTATAGATAATATGTGTATGTCGTATGAATTTTTTATATCGTATATAGTGTCATACGTACATACACGTGGATACACACAACGACATACATGCATATATATTATATATATATATATGTATGTATATATAATATGTGTGTGTGTATTACTATCTATATATATATATATATATATATATATATATATATATATATATATACAGCGAGAGATAGATAGATATGATAGATAGATAGAATATAGTATATATATAGATAGATAGAAAGGTAGAGTTGTGTGCATTGTATATAAACCTATGCACCAATTTTAATGATGTCACCGGGAGTAAATTATGAAACGGCTGTAATCTCTAAGAAATTAGTAAAATATTTTGCTTCGCACAAGTTTCCTTTTTCTGTTCTATTTTTCTCTTTTTTACTTATTATATATTCCGCATTCGGAAAAATGCTAATGATATATCCTGAATTTTCAATATTATCACTCTGTCAAATTACGTCGTAATTTAATTACCGTTCGACCTGATAACTGGTTCCTCGGCTGTAGTGTTTACGCTGAATTCTTAGAACCGTATTTCTTCTTGATCACACCCACACACACACACACATATATATATATATAATAATATATATATATATATATCATAATATATATACTCAAAATTCTTAGAACCGTATTTCTGCTTGATAGATATATATATATATATAAATTTTAAAAATTGAAAAGATGCCAATGTAACTTTAATATAATTTATTAACCGCTAAAACTTAACATGTTCTCTTACAGCTGTTTCAGTTTTGCCCAAAGAATTAAATTCAGTAATTTACTCTATTTCAACTTATATATATGCATGTGTGTGTAAGAGAGAGAGAGAGAGAGAGAGAGAGAGAGAGGGAATAAATGGAGTTGAAATAGACAGAGACTATGTATGAAGATAATATATTTCAAATTATCATCAGGACATTTGCTTTGTGTTGGCTCCTGTAGTTTCGTTTTCATTGTGAACGACTTTTATGCAATTTCTACCGCATCTTATAAAATCCTAGATTAAACATCATCAGTCACGTGCTTACTTTCTCTGACATGCGTATATTAATGAATGTTCATTTTATCTTTGTACTGTGACGTATATTACAACAGCAACGTCTATGTTTAATGGTAACTGTAGAATGGATGTATTATCTTCTAATACTTTTTCTCTTGTTTCGCTTTATATTGCGTTGGACAGTACATTGCAAATGTGGTATTGTTAATGCATAGTTAGTCTATGAAAGAGATTGTGCACATATGGCCAATTTAACTGATGTGCTTGATAATGTGGAATTCAGAGAAACGATCAGATTTTGGTAGGAAAAAACAGCAAACATGACAACTGGCCACTACCAAAGGGAAACTACAGAAGCCCCCTCCCCCAGAAAAAGCGTATCCTATTAACGAGACTGATATAGTATGGAAACCTCGATAAAAGTGAATTTTGGAACTACATTGTGTCAAACAAACAGCAAAGGTTATATACAGAATTACGAAATTAATCATTAATGAAAGTGAATGATGTGTATGACTTTCAGTGTGTGCGTGCGTGTATGTGTTGGTGTATGTGTGTATGTATGTGTATGCATATATAGGTATATTTCAAACGAGCTCACAACCTGTGCGATCTCCTGGTCCACAGTTTCTTCCCAAATCCCACCTCATAACCTGGTTCGTTCCCCTGAACCCATCCACGCTGCTGCACTTGCTCCTACTTCGCCAATACCACCATCCACACAGGCACCCATCATCGTCCCTATCATATCACCGACTCCTTTACATGCACTTCTAGCAATGCAATTTAGTGCATCTCCTACTCTTTCTGCTCTGTACATCGGTCAAACGGGACGCCGCTTGGCTGACCGGTTCGCAGAGAATCTCCGAGACATTAGACTCGGCAATGACACCCCGGTCTCGCGCCATTTCCGGTCTACCGGTCATTCACCTGCCTGTGTTTGGTTTGTCTTTGGACAGGGGCCATCTGGACTCCCGCCTTTGCTGCGAACAGGTATTAATCTTCAATCTTCGCTCCTTTGCATCACATGGGCTCAACTCCCCACTTTTCTTCATATAACTCCTCCTCTTCTCTCTTCATCTGACACCTGCTTCCTGTCTACACTCCTACCTGCTTCCTGTCTACACTCCTACCCATATATATATATATATATATATATGTATGTATGTATGAATGTATGTATGTATATGTATGTGTGTGTATATATATATATATTTATATTAAATGAGTGTGTTTGTGAGAGAGAGAGAGAGAGAGAGAGATTGTGCGTATCCATGGGTTTCTATGCGTTACCCTCCAACGTTTGACAGCCAGTGCTAGTTCGTTTGCGTCCGCGTAACTTGGCTGATCGAATAAGTAACAGGCTTAAATAATAAGTCCCATGGGTGATTATTTCAACTACCAGCCTTTAAGATGGTGCCCCAGCTTGGCCGAAGTCCAATGACTGAAGCACATAAAAGATAAATAATAAAAGAAGTGTGTGTGTAGTTTACGTGTGTTTGTAAATACATATGTGTACATACGTAGATTTACATACGTCATGGACTTCGGCCAAGCTGGGGCACCATCTTAAAGGCTGGTAGTTGAAATAATCACACATGGGACTTATATATATATATATATATATATATATATATATATACACACATACACTCACTCACACACACACACACATACCACTCTCACACACATACCAAAGAATGGCGTGTGCAAAACGCGCTGCTCTTTTGACTGCATACATGTTTGCATGTATATATATTTGTACATATGTATATATTTTACATTATTTACATTTGACAGATATTTGTCCTCATCTTGTCTGTTGTTAGCACAACGTTTCGGCTGATATACCCTCCAGCCTTCATCAGGTGTCTCGGGGAAATTTCGAATCTTGGTTCTCATTCCTAAGGTATTTTTGATGTTATTGTTGTTGTTGTTATTATTATTATTATTATTATTATTATTATTATTATTATTATTATCAAGGTCACTGCCTGGAATCGAACTCGGAATCTTGGGGTTAATAGCCCGCGCTCTTAACCACTACGCCATATGCCCGTATGTATATATTTGTATGCATCTGTATTTATATTTGTATGCATCTGTATGTGGTGCCCCAGCATGGCCGCGGCCTTCGGGCTAAAGCATTTTAAAGGATTTTTAAGGATTTATATGCGTACTTATACGTGTATAACATATATACATATACAAGCATACAGATACACGCCCGCACATGGGCGCAGGGATATATCACTCACAAAATGATATTATATATATATATATATATATCAATGTTTTATGTATGCTTCTTACGTATGTGTTCATGTGTATTATACTTCTTTCTCCTTTGGTCTTCAATTATTTAATCAATAATACCTTATCGGTACCATACCGAGAAATATCCGATCGATTATATTCCTTCTTTCAAAATATTGGTTTTGTATTTTGGAAGAAACGTAAATAGAAAAGGCAATTAAAAGCTACCATTATTGGACATTATTCCTGATCTACTTGTATCGACATTGACTTTTTGTACCTCTAGACTCCTGTGGGATTTGATGATTTGGCTATTTGATTATTTGTCTATTTGACTACTTGCCTAGTAGACAATATTCTCAAAATAGATTTAGTTGTCGAATGGAAAATTTTGTTTTTTTATTTGTAGATATGATGACAGTTACAAACATGTTTCGATGTTATTGAAACTCATCATCATATATAGTCTATTCGTGCTTGGTTTGATCAATCGATAAATATTTTATTATACTGGTAAAAAAAAAATCAATTTTCCAGAACCTTTCGTTCTAAAGCTTTTTCGGGTGATTAATTTTTCCGAACTAGGGGCAAACGCCTTGGCCAACTCACTCTAAATTAAGCAAATATTAAATTTACTTAGATAATTAAATGAAATTCAGGTACCCGTACATTCATATAAATATTAGTTTCAAATTCCGGCACAAGGCCAGCAATATTGGGGAAGGAATTTAAGTCGATTGCATCTGGTATTTATTCTCTCGACACCGTTGACCACGATGGAATTTGAACTCAGAACGTAAAGACGAACGAAATGCTGCTAAACAATTTGGCCGGCATGTTAACGATGATGCCAGCTCTCTGCCTTTATTCGTATAAGTATTACCATTTTTTTCTCATACTGTTCTAAGCTAGGTGTCAGTAAACTACTCTGACGGCTGCTGCGAGGATTTAAAGTTGCAGCTCGTAAATAAGTGCGGATTATAAGAAGTTCCGTTCATCATTGTCCGGAAAGTCGATACATACATATATATATATATAATATATATATATATATATATAATTTTGTTTCAATCATTTAACTGCTGCCATGCTGGAACACCGCCTTTAGTCGAACTAGTCGACCCCGGGACTTAATCTTTGTAAGCCTAGTACTTATTCCATCGCTAAGTTACGAGTACGTAAACACACCAACACCAGTTATCAAGTGATGGTGGGGGAACAAAACACACACACACACACACACACACACACACACACACAAACATACACATATACGACGGTTTCTTTCAGTTTCCGTCTACCAAATGTACTCACAAGGCTTTGGTTGGCCCGAGGCTGTAGTAGAAGACACTTGCCCAAAATGCCATGAAGAGGGACTGAACCCGCAACCATGTTGCTGGTAAGCAAGCTACTTATCACTCAGCCACTCCTATAAATTGAAAATTCAAAAAATCCCGGTTCGGCCAATGTTAACTTCTTCCTAAGCATGTCAGAATTTCTTGTGTTTAATCCTTCATCTTTTGGAGATTCTTTGGCAACTGCCGTTAGGTAGGTTACTATTTCTTTCCCCCAGCCAATAAAGGCATTTACATTAATTTTGTGTCATTTTTTAGTACACCAATCTGTACTTCAGCCTTCAATTATTTTAATGCAAAGTCATACTATGGGTTGTGGAGGCGCAATGGCCCAGTGGTTAGGGCAGCGGACTCGCGGTCATAGGATCGCGGTTTCGATTCCCAGACCGGGCGTTGTGAGTGTTTATTGGGCGAAAACACCTAAAGCTCCACGAGGCTCCGGCAGGGGATGGTGGTGATCCCTGCCGTACTCTTTCACCACAACTTTCTCTCACTCTTACTTCCTGTTTCTGTTGTACCTGTATTTCAAAGGGCCGGCCTTGTCACTCTCTGTGTCACGCTGAATATCCCCGAGATACTACGTTAAGGGTACACGTGTCTGTGGAGTGCTCAGCCACTTACACGTTAATTTCACGAGCAGGCTGTTCCGTTGATTCGGATCAACCGGAACCCTCATCGTCGTAACCGACGGAGTGCTTCCATTCCATTCCATACTATGGGTTAACAAGGGTTGTTTCCCTTAGTTTAGTTTATCAAATAATTGTGCAAGTTACGAGAGAAAAAAAGGTTTTCGTAAATCTATATAGAAAAATACTACTGTCAACCGATAAGAGCAACCTTGAAAACAATAAGCTATTCTGATGTGATCCAAGATGTGGTCCGAAACATGTGCATAATTGTTCCCCTTGCTCGCAACTGATATCAGCGAATTGTTTCTTTTAACATATAAATTTCATTTTGTGCAATTCTTAATTTCTTAAAATATCCCCTTTTCTGTGAGAATTGTTATAAATTTTAGCTAGGTAAATTTCAACTATGTATAATAACACACACACACACACTCACACACACACACACACTCACACACACACACACACACACTCACAACACTCACACACACACACACACACACACACACACACACACACACCACACACACATACATACAGACACATCACACGTCAAAGAAATTTGTTATAGCGCTGTTTATTCAATTGGTAAATATAAAGGAAAACCAACGCCAAAAAACTCTCCATTATTTTTATAATGGCTCCAGTTGCACTGAACAACACCAAAAAAGCTTTAATCCTCTAAGATTATTGGTGAGGTAATTACCCTAAACATTAATGATGGAGGTCGTTGTGGAAGTGGAGATTAAGAGGGAATATATTTAAATGTTGCC
>NC_043018.1:27376247-27391247 GCF_006345805.1 Octopus sinensis
CATGTCAGTGGAATGCTCAGCCACTTACACGCTAATATATAACGAGTTGGCTGCTTCGTTAATCGGCTCAACTAGAAGAGTCATCGCTATAACCGATAGAATGCCAATTATAGATATATATATATATATATGTGTGTGTGTGCGTGGGTGGGTGTTTTGTGTGTGTGTGTGTATGTGTGTGTGCGTGGCGTGTGTGTGTGCGTGGGTGGGTGTTTGTGTGTGGGTGTGTAGAGTGTTACAAATGGTGTACAGATATTGAATATTGAGAAAAGTAGAGGTCGCCAGAATTTTGGAAAAATAATTTTTTAATTTAGTCATTATATTTAGTCAGTATGTGTGTGTGTATGTATGCGTGTGTATATAAGTACGTATGTATAAGCATGCATACATACATACATACATACATACATACATACATACATACATACATAGAAACACATATACATTCATATATACATGCCTACGTTCTTATTTATTTAGAGAAAACTTGGTAATCATCAGAGCATAACCATAACATATACACTCCAATATCTCAAATATCAATAACTTGTTTTGAAATAGAGTTACTAAGTCTTTCAGAGTTTCCGTTATTACATGGAGGAATAAAATTATAGTAAGGAGCATAACACATTGCGCATTTGAAAAGAAGTTTGGGCGCAGGGAAATACCTCAAACGGGCCAGTAGAATGAGTTGAGCTAAATCAGGTACCAAAGGATGCATTGTATATCATACTCAAATTGTACTGACTTGCAACTGCTAGCGATACACAAAGAAACAATGAGACAACTTCTAGAAATAAATAAACATTTGAAACAAAAAAAATGGAATTCTCATGTTTAAAGAAAATTTCTTGCATATTAATATTGATCATTGGGAGTGAGTTATGTAACTTGATGGCTTAAAAAATAATGTAAAACAAATTTTTTAATTACATTTCTAATCTCTCACTGTTCTGTAGATGCTCGACGGAGCGCCGACATTTCTTACAGATCTCTGATCTGATATTATAAAGCCCGTAGTTTTGTGGAGCTCCTTGAGCGTGAGTTCTTTTCCCTTGTGCATATTTAGACTCCGTACCACATGTGTGTGGTTTACATCTTTCAAAAATATTGTATTTGATATTGAATGCAGTTTTATGTTTTTTCAAGGAATCGATATAATTGAAATATTTTAATTACATTTCTATTTATTATATTTCTAACGAAAAATCTTTGACTGGAAAGTCATTCTTAATTTAACGTCCACCTTGCCTAATTCTTATTTATGTACGATATTTATTTTGCTTTGGTGAAAGTAATTTTCACCTCTTAAGTAATCGATTCAGTGTTGCGTGACTGATTAACGGAACATGCAGTGCATGTCTGCTGGCACGGTTAGATTCGATTGATTTAGTTCGTACATTTCTTTTTCATATTGGAGATGCAGCTATAACTAAAGTTAGATTATTTCTTTTGAAAGATTTTCTTGATGTCGATAAAAGTAAATATATTTATTATTAGCAATATTAGACTTCACATTAAAGACTAAAGAGTCATGAACCGGGAAAGATAATGCATTCGTTATAACCATTACATGGCGGGATTTAGAGGTACTATATTTTTGCCTTTCTATTGGAGAACATCAATTATTTTACCTTAACAGATTGCCATATTGTCTAAGATGAGTTTATTTTACAATAGTTAAGAACTACTACTGTTGAAATTTGTGATTAAACCATATTCCTTACATCTTGTTGTTTTATAAATTTTTATATAAATTTTGCGTACGCTAACGGATTTTTACACGTATAATATATCCAATAAAAGGAGTAATCCTGTTGTATTATGATACATGGTAGCTGATGATGATATTACCCAAATGATATTATATATATGTATGTATATGTAACATATGGCATATTTATAAACAGGGCACATTTTAGCCATTTCTCCGCAGACTGAAAAGATGAACAACCTTAATCGATTTTCGAACCTTATTGAGTTCCCATCAGAGGCGTCCACATAATTTTAACATTCTCCCGAGAAACAAGCAGCCAAACTGTTTATATACCCAACAAATGCAGCAGTTACTCTATGAAGGAGCCTGTAATTTGTCTACCGAAAGTGCTTAACACTCTAAAAATACCAGTGGCCTGTCAACGGTGATCTTAGTTCACACAGTATCAGGGTACGACATAATATATACGTAACATATGATATAATGTATTATGTATGTTTATATATCTAGGCGAAATATAAAAAATGAAAATGCACAGAATGTATGTTTTTTATGAGGTAAAATATTTATATAGTCGACCGGTTTCGCTTTTGTTGATGATGATTCAAATTTAGTCGAAATTATAAATTTATGAATTAAAATATGTACAAAGTTGGTTGTACGCTCATGAATTAAGATATTTGTAAAATCCAAAATTGTTGTTGTGAAGCAATTGCTAGATAGCAACGATTAAATAAAGAGAGTTCATTTATTGCAAAATGCAAATCAGGCTTGAATATGAACACATAGCCAATTTTGCATTTTGAAAATATTTTAATTCTCGAACACATAACTATGTACATATTTTAATTCATAAATACGAAAGTTAGGAATATAAATACTATCAATTCAACTCTTGTAGAAGAGTAATTACCTCCCTTGCCTCTAATAACAATTTCTAATTACCTCCCCTTAGATTTATTTAGCTTTTGATTCATTTAAGAAAGAAATTTCCTGCTAGTAATATGGACGGAACATTTCTTGTGAAGCCATAAAATTGTAAGATTTTCACTAATTTCTTGGTAATTATTATTAAAAGCGAAAGTAATTGACTATATAAATATCTTATCGCATAAAAAATATATACACTCTGCATTTTCCTATATATATATATATGCATATATAGGTAGAGTGATTGATTGATAGATTGATAGATGGATATCGGCCTGGCAAGCAAACCTATGCTGAGGAACATGAACAGCGATATAGGGGGAGCCACCAATCTCCCTCTAGGGCGTAGCACCAGCGAGGTGGTTGCATTGTTTAATAGCAACAATGGGAGATTTTTACCCGTCTATATCGAAAGGGTTACTGGTCAAGGCGCTTTCGTCCGCTATTATCGAAGAGTGCGCTAAGACGGAGAGCTGGCAGAACTGTTAGCACGCCGGACGAAAAGCTTAGCTGTTTTTCGTGCGTCTTTATGTTCTGAGTTCAAATTCCATCGAGGTCGACTTTGCTTTTCATCCTTTCAGGGTTGGTGAAATAAATACCAGTTACCCAGTGGGGTCAATGTATTCCACGTAATCCCTTCCCCAAACTTGAGGCCTTGTGCTTCCAGTAGAAATAATTATTATCATTATTATTATTATTATTATTATTGTCATTTACTTTTAATCTGCATGTTTGATGCAATCACCTGCCGGGGCACACCCAGCGCCCTAGGGCAAGTGAAGGTTAAGAGTTGTTGAAATATAGCTGAAATCTTGGGGAGGGGAAGTAGAGATATATCTCCATGTAATGCAAACACAAACATTTACATTGATAGGGTTTTTCTAAGGATGTGGGCAGTACTTGTTAGCACAATCTTTTGGATTTCCTTGAGACATGGTTTTCCAGGAATATTGTCTAGGTGTTTCTGACATCCCTTTTTTATCATACCTAGGGCACCTACAATAACAGGAACAGTTTTTGTTTTAAGATTCCACATCCTCTGTATTTCGATTTCCAGGTCCTTATATTTACTAAGTTTGTCAAATTCCTTGACAGATACATTTTTATCAGTGGGGACGCTTACTTCTATTAGTCTGCAGGTATTTTCTTCCCTGTCCTTAACAATTATGTCTGGTCGATTAGCCTTGATCGTTCTGTCAGTGTTGACTGGGAAATCCCAGAGGATGGTGACATCTTTACCTTCAACAACTGGCTGAGGATGGTGTTCATACCAGTTAGCAGGAGTGTCGGATTTGTAGTGTTTACATATCTTCCAATGTATATACTGTCCTACCCTATCGTGGCGATTTTTGTATTCGTTTGGTGTCAGCACAGGACATCCCGAAACGAGATGGTCTATCGTTTCGTCAAATGTATCGCAGAATCTGCATTTAGGGTCAGTACCGTTTCGGAGAACGTTAGCCTGGTAATTTCTGGTAAACAAACTTTGATCTTGTGCTGCCATTATGAAACATTCAGTTTCTGCTTTCAATCCAGAGCTCTTCAGCCACTGATGGGTTGTTGCTTGGTCTACATCAGCATTTTGGCTTCGGAGAATATATTGTCCATGCAGGGGCTTCTGGCTCCACCGCCTCTCAATTTGATTCTGCCCGTTCTTTTTTGCAGTCTGCTTGATTCGCTTTGCTTGCTTGGTAGCAGTGGTTTCCGGCTCTTCATCTGATTCAAGGTTAATGTCTAGTTCCCTTTCGAACTTATAAGCTTCCTTGACTATAGAATGCTGCTTTTTGCTGCTTTCGTGTTCGCACACAAGTCGCAGCATCCAGTCCTTTGTACTAGATAGGTATCTGTTCATTCCTACAGTAGAGGTCTTATAGCACAGCTCTAATTGCATCATTCCTCTCCCCCCGCTGCTTCTAGGTAGGTACAAGCGGTCTACATCTGCCTTAGGGTGGTGTATGCTCTTGGATGTCAGTAACTTTCTTGTCTTCCTGTCCAAGCGTTGGAGTTCCGTAAGGTTCCAGTTAATGATGTTAAAACTGTACTGGACTACTGGAAGTGCCAGGGTGTTAATGGCCTCAATGCAATCTTTGGAGTTGAGTTCAGTCTTCAGTACAAGCCTTATTCTCCTATAGTATTCCTTATTATTATTATTATTATTATTATTATTATTATTATTATTATTATTATTGTTATTATTATTATTATTGCTATTATTATTATTATTATTATTATTATTATTATTATTATTATTATTATTATTATTATTATTATTATTATTATTCAGTAGTTTTATTTTTATAGCGTGCTTTCACTTCACTACCGAGCGCAGCTCTGTGTGCCTTGGGTATGTGCTGTGATTTGTTGTGATGCTCTGATGGTTATTGTATGGAAAGTGTTCTGCGTAGGATGTGTGCAGTGCCTAGTAGTGCAATTTTCTGTATGTTATATGTGTTTGTAAGTCCTGGTGTTTTTGTTATGTATTTGTCTGAATATTTTTTTATCATGCCTAATGCACCTACTATGATAGGAATTGTTTCTGTTTTCAAATTCCACATTCTATTTACCTCTATTTCCAGGTCTTTGTATTTTGAGAGTTTCTCCATTTCTTTTAGAGACACGTTGTCATCAGCCGGTATTGATACATCAATTAGAAAGCATTTTTTTTCTTCATGATCTCTGACAACTATATCTGGTCTGTTGGCCTTAATTTCTCTATCTGTGTGTATCGGCATATCCCAGAGTATGGTTGCTTTCTCGTTTCTGTGACCTTTTCTGGTGTGTGCCTATACCATCTTTTTCTGTTGTTATTCCATAATGTTGGCATAGCTTCCAATGTATGTAGGTTCCAACTCTGTCATGTCTGTGAATATATTCCTTCTTAGCCAGGACTGGGCAGCTAGAGATAATATGATTTATTGTTTCTTGTCCATCTCCACATATTCTGCAGTTACTTGTAATATTTCTTTTCATTACATGTTTTTGGTAATTTCTGGTGGGGAGGCTTTGGTCTTGTGCTGCAATTAAAAATCCCTCTGTTTCTGCTTTAAGTCCTGAGCTTCTCAACCATTGCTGGGATTTTTCTTTGTCTATTTCTTTTGCGTTTAGTTTAGTCCAGTATTTACCATGAAGGGGCTTTTCTTTCCATCGTTTTATCATGGTTCGTTGCTGTTCTATTTTTGGTTTGGATTTCATTTGTTTTATAGCTTTTGTTGTTTCTTCATCTTCCTCTTCTTCTTCTTCATGTTTATTAGGTGGTATGATTTCTTGTTCGTATTTGTCAGCTTCCTTAAATACTGAGAACAGTTTTTTGTTTTGCTCGTGTTTTGCCGCTATCTGGATCAGTTTTCCTTCCTTCTGAAGTAGATATTTTTGCAGTCCTATGGTGGTTATTTTATAGTAGTTTTCCAGCTGTATAAGGCCTCTACCACCTTCTATACGTTGTATATATAGTCTTTCTATGTCAGATTTTGGGTGATGCATCCTAGATCCTGTCATTATTTTTCTTGTTTTCCTATCTATTTTGGTCAGTTCATTTCGTGTCCAGTTAAGGATATTGTAGCTGTAACTTATAACTGGGACAGCTAAAGTGTTATTATTATTATCATTATTATTATTATTATTATTATTATTATTATTATTATTATTATTATTATTATTATTATTATTATTATTATTATTATTATTATTATTATTATTATCATTGAGGTAGTTAGCTGGCAGAATCGTTAGCATGATGGAGAAATTGCTTAGTGTTATTTCGTGCGTCTTTATGTTCTGAGTTCAAATTGCGCCGGGGTCACCTTTTATCCTTTCGTGTCGATTAACTGAGTACCAGTGAAACAGTATTTCCCCCGAAACTTCAGGCCTTGTGCATTCAGTGGGAAGGATTCTCATTACCACTGAGGCAGTGAGCTGGCGAAATTGCTCAGTAGCATTTCATATGTCTTTATGAGTTCACACCGATCTCAGCTTTTTCAGATTTCACCCCGATGTCGGCTTTTTCTTCATCATTTTCAGATTGATAAATTAAGCTTCTCTGCCTCCCACCTCAAAAACTGCTGGCCTTGTGCTAAAATTTGAAACCATTATCGAAAGGGCGGTGCATTGGAAGAGAGGGGCTAAATAACTAACGGTAATTAGTTAAAACCGTTTCTGTTCTGCGTTCAAATCTTGTCAAGAACATCTTTTTGCCTTTCATCCTTATCACCGATTGAAATTAGGCAGCAATCAAATAGTGAAGTTAATATAATAAGCCTACACCTCTTTTACAACTTTTAGCCTCGTTCTGCTGTAACCATCGTCATTCTTAAGCGAGTGTATCTTGGTAGCACGTACTATCTTTTCGTGAGTTGTTTTAGGTGCTTAAGTGAATCGTGAAATGACACAGATTCTTTCTCGAACAACCTCGAACAACCTGTGTTTGATCCAGTAAAACATCTGGGAGTGTGAAATCTGAGAGAGAGAGAGAGAGAGAGAGAGGGAGAGAGAGAGATGCGAGAAAGGAGAGATTAAGGGAGGGATAAGGGGAGGAAGGGAGAAGAAGGTGAGGGAGGAAAGTGAGAGAATGAGATTTTACAACTTAGAACGAAGCAACGAATTGCTTTGCTCATGGACATAATGTACTAACCTGACCAGGATTCGAACCTACGACCTTATGATTGTGAGTGCAAAACTGTAACCAATAGAATATGCGTCTACATAAGTCTTGCTCTAAGTTTAGAATTATTATCGAACAGCTCTCCGAACTTTACTCTTTCACAGTTCATCGCTGCTAGCTATACTTTCTTACACGTAAATATTCCATTTAATAAATAGAGCCGCAGCCAAATGAATTAATACATTCAAATTCACAGCTGCCGAGGCTATTCCGTGGTGGCTTCCTCAATTAACTATTTGTAACTGTAAATTCTATTGTGAATGAGTGATTCTTTACAAAGCCACAGCTGCTGGCATCACTGCGAATAACAAACAAGCACATTGAACATTTTAAAATATAAACCATCTTAACTGTCAACGCGTTCAGCAGAGAATCAAATGATATAATGAGAGCAGAAAGAGATTTATCAAGCTACGGCTTTCAATAGATTTTGTGCAAGTCAAAAGTATGGAATGCTGCCAGCTGGTCTGTCCTTGAAAGAGTTAAAAGAGGATGAGAAAGTTAAAAAAAAAATAGAAACAAAAAGTTTTTTTCTTTATCGGAACGTTAATGAAACCGTGCAGTTGTAAAGAAATTCTTGATGAAGAAATTTGTTTCCTAGCCATGTAGTTTCGTGTTCGACATCGATACTATTCTGCTTCAACCCCATGGGCAAGGTTGTCTTCTACAATATTTTCGGTTTGACCAATGCCAGCGAGTGAAATCTGACTGACGGAAACTGCAAAATCTTGTACATAACCGCTTATGTATGTGCGTGCATGTTTGTACACATATATAGGCATGTATATATATATATATATATATATATATATATATATATATATATATATATATATATATATATATATATATATATATATATATGTATATATATACATACATACATATATATATGTATCTTCTTTTTTTTTTATTATTATAAATCTTCCACTGAGGAGAGAGCCAGTTTCTAACAAAGACACAAGGCTTCATCTTTGGGTTGCAGTTAACACAGACAAATTCACATTTGGAACTTGAGAAAATTCTTGCATATATTTACTGTTCCACTCACAGATTGCACTTGTAATGTACGAATTAGCAGGTTGATTTCTCTTTCTGAAAATCCCATGTTATCCAGATTCTCCTTTGTATGTATGTATGTATGTATGTATGTATGTATGTATGTATGTATGTATGTATGTATGTATGTATGTATGTATGTATGTATGCAGGTATGTATGTATGCATGTATGTATGCATGTACCTATGTATGTATGTATCTATGTATGTATGTACGTATGTATGTATATATAACATACAAATATATAATAATTTAATAAATAAAATATATGCATACATACATACATGTATGTACGTACCTACATCTACATGTATATATACATGCATAAAACACAAAAAACAAAGAAATTGTACTTCATACACGATGTAGAATTCATATTTATTCAGTCCTTTGCACCTCAGGTTCTAAATACGAGAAGTTGTTCCGGAAACTAGAATTAGATCGAGAGAGGAAGTTGATGGGAGACTGTTATTTCGATTCTCACCTGACGAGATCAGACAGGTGTTTGTGTTGCACATTTATAGAGAATGTTGTTGCAATGTAAGAGAGGGAAAGCAGATATGACGAGCACAAGTCAGGTTGTTATGGTGGAAGCACTCCGTCGGTTACGACGACGAGAGTTCCGGTAGATCCGATCAACGGAACAGCCTGCTCGTGAAATTAACGTGTAAGTGGCTGAGCACTCCACAGACACGTGTACCCTTAACGTAGTATCTCGGGGATATTCAGCGTGACACAGAGAGTGACAAGGCCGGCCCTTTGAAATACAGGTATAACAGAAACAGGAAGTAAGAGTGAGAGAAAGTTGTGGTGAAAGAGTACAGCAGGGATCACCACCATCCCTGCCGGAGCCTCGTGGAGCTTTTAGGTGTTTTCGCTCAATAAACACTCACAACGCCCGGTCTGGGAATCGAAACCGCGATCCTACGACCGCGAGTCCGCTGCCCTAACCACTGGGCCATTGCGCCTCCACCAGGTTGTTATACAGAAACGTTAATAGTGTAGTGGTTGCAGTAAGTATGGAGAGCACATTGGATGGGTGCATGGAGGTTGTTCAAATAGGAAATATTTCCGAGGACAGCAGAGGCAATGTTTCTGATTTCCTAATTTGTGGTATTACTGACTGTTTCAGGATCTGGAATAACTCACCAAATGTTAGCTTACACTTTCGCGCTTCGTTGTTATATGGATTGGCTCTGTTCCATGACCATTCGAACAAGTTTAGATCAGTAGCTTTTGACCTTCAAATTGATTGGGATAAATAGGTAGAATATTCCTTGATTCTCGACTTAAATGAGTTTAAATGTCGGTTATATTGCTTCATCAAGGTGTTTGTGGTAAGACCTGTATCATTTTCTTGGTCCAATCTTTTCAGATGGTGTTATATTGAAGCCAGTTATAGACACAAGCCATGATTAAGTATTTTATTGGTGGCACAAAATAATTTTCGGCATAATCTCTGATTGAGACATTTCACGGGATCCCATCTATTACAACAATGCACTTGGAAAATTTGGCCTTAACGAGGAACCAATATGTGACAGACACTTACACACACAGCTACAGAACCAGGAAAAAGAATCAACAATCTGGTTTAATCCATCCTTTAACATGATTGTAGTCCCCAGCAAAACTAGAAGAGGCTCATTTATGATACAAAATCGAAGAACAGAAAAATTTTATTTTAAAATGACTAACAGAAACTGAGATATCAATTATTACATAAGCACTCGTGTGAACGGATGTCCGTCGGTTTCAACGACATTCGATAATCTGAATTAGCCTATTGAATTAGAGGGTAAGTGGCTGAGTATTCCACAGCATAATCCTCAGGCTGAAGAGATGTGGTGCAGTTTGTGACATAATTTAATAGTTTAGCTACAGGTATAATCCATCCAACGAGCTTCTGCACAGTTTCCAACTACCTAGTTTCAAATGGAAGTCATCGGACGCCTCTAGCTTCAGTAAATAACCTTTGTCGAAGATACTACCCAGATCGAACTCGGGATCTCGCAACTGGGAACAAACTTCTGAACCATATAGCCACGGCTTCGTTTATCGTAACTACACACACACACTCACACACACTCACACACACACACGCACGCACGCACACACACACGCGCACACACACACACGCTAACACACACACACACGCGCGCACACACACACACACTCACACACTCACACACTCACACACACACACACACACACACACACACACACACACTTTCAAATTTACCTCAATTTCATTACCGAGATATATGGTAGTAATCGATTTTGATAGAGTAATCGATATTTTGATGTATCTCGGTAAAAAAAAAATATCAAAATCAATAAATGTTAAACAGTGCTACAAGAGCATTGTGAAACATTTGTGATGGTCTGGAGTGGGATGAGGAGGAAGGGGAGGAGGAGGAGGAGTAAGGGTGCAATCAATTATAACGGTCCACAATTGTTGATTATCACTTTATTTTATCGACAAAATAGACCTTTAGCTATTAAAGTCAATAACTGTCCAATAATAAACAGCTTCTAACATTGAAACAAGGTCACGCATTTTAAGAGAGGAAAGGTTGGTTCTTTACACTCAGGACTTCAGTACTTTATTATCGACCTCTGGAATGAAGGGTGAAAGGCAAAGTTGATCTCATCGAAATTTAGAATCTTTATCTTAAGTAGACAATAGAAAGGACTTTGTATGTTGCTTCACCTATTCAGCTATCCAACCTTTCTTTTATTTTAACTGCTTAACCGTTTAGAAAGAAAAGAAGAAAGAAATCAGGCATTAGGAACATTGATATAAGAAAATACTGTGTCGGGCCCTAGGAAACTTAGGGCTAGTTCTCTGGATTCCAGGGTCTATAAGGGTGTACAACTGTTTCATAACTTTAAAAAAATGTAAATAATTTATATTATTATATTTAAAAATAAATTGCTTACATTACCTGCATTAATGCCAAATACGAAAAAAATCCTTCAAAATAATGCACGTAAGTAATCTATTTATTATTAAAAATAATATAATTTATTTACATGTTTGTAAGTTACGAAACAATTTGTGGCGATATTAGAATTTTCTTACCTATACATATAAAGCTGAAGTTGTCAGTGTGTGTGTGTGGGGGGCAGGTTTGGTAGCCTTCAACTAACACTATCTCTTCCGAGACCCCGCGGCGCAAGTTGACCAAAATTGAGAGTATGATAGAAGAAGGCTTTCTCTTCATTCCGTAGAAGAAAAAATTCAAATCGGACTATCTTAAGACCAAAAATTATTTACATCAAAAAGGTGCTTTTTTTTAAGAAAATACCTATTTTTTACGATTTTTTGAATGCTGTGTCGCAATTTTTCGTATATTTCAACCAGAAAAATGTTCACTTAAAGAGAATAACAAGCTACACAATGCCTAATTTTTACTTTTCAAAAATGACTGAAACTATGTCAAAACTTTGTTAACGTGACATCAAAGTCTGCCGTTTTAAACGCAACTAAAAAACAAACCCGAGAAACGCCGGGCTATACTGCGGTTTGTTAAATAAAATTTTATCAAACTATTCCTGTCATTTATGACTCTATAACAGTGCTCAGCAACCATTTTTCACTCGTGGTACACTTATATTCTTTTCAAAATTGGGCGACACACCTGAACTAAAAATATAATTATATTCAGGTTACACTGCGGCAAACCTAACATCTCGTGGTGCACCGGTTGCAGAACCTGCTCTATACACTCATTGTTTTTCCCTGTATCGTACTATATACCCTGTTTCGTAGAATGATACATTAAGGAGCTTTTTTATGAGTACAGCCGGATTACTTGAAACCATATATTGTGACTTAAAGCATATATATATATATATATAAATGTATAGGTTTATTATATATATGTATATATATGTGCATATATATATGTATATATGTATATATATATGTGTATATAAATGTATATATATGTATATATATATATCTGTAAAATAAATATGTGACAATTATTCAGTAGCCAAGATAAAACTCTGAGTGTCGGATGCCGAGGTGGAAATCCACAACACCATCTCTTCGGTTATCTGGCCATCTGATAATTTTCCTCTATTTACATGATATTGTGGCCTCTCTTTCTTTTGTTATCTTACCGATTTATACCAATATGTGTTTATATATATATATATATATATATATATATATATATATATATACATATACAAACATATATGTATACACATATATATACATACATATATATATGTATATGCATATATATATACATGTATATACATAGATATATATATATACATATATATATATACATACATACATACATACATATATATATATATATATATATATATATATAAATTTATAAATGAGGTGAAAAATAGTGGTCCATCTTATATTTATGTATATATATATAAGCAATATGTGGACAAGATATGTTAATATGTCAAGTGTAAACAGAGTTGGCTGTTATAATAACCGAGTAAGGGCTAAAATATCCGTATATACCAGCGGTGTACGTTCCCGTGTTGTCCCCGGGCATTGGTGTGCAGGCACACTATGCACGTAGAGTACAGGTAACAAAAGGATAAACAAGAATTTATCAGGAAACAAATACAAGTAATCAGAAAATGGAGAAAACGTCAGATTAACAAACACATCGATTGGACCACATTTAAAGCTTTTTTTTTACAAAGCATAACATAGATATGTCACATCACCTATTTGTTACGTCATGCTTTGTATTAAAAAAACTAAGCTATAAATAATGTGGTGCAATCTATGTGTTTGTTTATCTGAGGTTTACTCCATTTTCTGTTTACTTATATATATATATATGTGGTAACATCTGAAATGTTGTCGTGGTATATGTTTGGCTGATGAAGATAGATCAAGTTTATGGGTGCAGACATATCTTGAAAAATCTGAAACCGGCGCCGGTCCCACATTATCCTTTTCTAGGTATTTCATCTTTCAGATGTTCTCCCTGGAGGTAAGACAATTTTTTCTAGTTTGTTGCACTCACGCATTTTTGCTAGTACATACGCGGTGAAGCTATACATTAGCGTCATATTATTACATTCGCTATTTCCAGTAAATATCGGTACTTTGTTGTGCCATATATTTACTTCGTTGTATATATATATATATATATATATATATATATATATATATATATATAGTTAATCCAAACAAGAAAACACAAAAAAACACAGCAACGCGAGGACGTGGAACAAATAAAGTATTATTGGACGCCCAGGAAAGAAGGGAAGAAGAAGGGTTATATATATATATCTATATATATATATATATATATATATATTATATATTATATATATATATATATATAATGTATGTATGAATGTGCATGTATACATATGTATATATATATATTGATAGATAAACAGATAGATATATACTTGTGTGTGTGTGCATCTCTTTGTGGCTGTGTTTGTTCCCCAACATCGCTTGACAACCGGTGTTGGTTTGTTTACAAATAGAATAAGTACCTGGCTCGATTAATGCCACTAAAATTATTCAAGGCGGTACCCCAGCATGACCGCAGTCTATTGACTGAAACAGGTAATAGACAAAAGCTATTCACAAAACAGTATCACCGAAGTCTTCAAATTCGCTCCATAATTACCCACGGGCACATGGCGTAGTGATTAAGAGCGCGGGACCTAAACCCCAAGATTTCGAGTTCGAATAATAATAATAACAATAATAATAATAATAATAATAATGATAATGATAATGATGATGATGATGATGATGATCGAAATTTCCTCGAGAGGGTATATCAGCCAAAACGTTGTGTTTACAACAAACAAGATGAGGACAAATATCCGTCAAATATAAATAATGTACATAATTCCTCATCTCTTAAATATAGAACTGAAAAACTAGAATATAACAACAGGTGACTGAGAACAAATAAATTGAGCTGGCGTGTATGAAGTGAAAACTTAAGCGGTATTGGCGGTCGGTAGTCAAGCCAAGAAAGAAAGATCATGGCTGGTCGGACACCGGTCACGTGGAAGGAGGAGAGAGGGTAGGGCAGCATATATATATATAATATATATATATAATATATATATATATATATATATATAATATATATATATATATATATATATATATATATATATATATATATACGTACATACATATATACGGCAGTCTTCCACACAGTTTCCCTCAATCAAATCCATTCACAAGCCATTGGTCGGAAGATACTTACCCAATGCGTCGCGCTGTGGTATTGAACCCGTGGTTGCAAAGCGATCTTCTTATCCACGCAGTTACGCCTCTGTGTAAGTAAATACTATGACGTATTCTGTCGGGTGTTTTACTAGTGGTGGGGGAGCATATGCCGTCCTGTTGCTACATCCCATATATATATTATATATATATATATATATATATATATATATATGCATATATATATATGCATATATATGCATGTATATTTTATTCTTTTTTATATATTATGTTTGACTGAATGATAAATCAGTTTTGTCTTATTTCCGTAAAAGAAAAGCGGATGTTCCCGCATCACGCCCATAAGGTGTGGAAGATGTGCTGGTACTTATTCCAGTTTAAATTCATATTTTTTCCTGCCATTTAATGTATTGGCAATC